>NW_007736738.1:0-477 GCF_000696425.1 Galeopterus variegatus
CGAAAAATTACTCATCAAAAAATCTCCTTACGGACTAATCATTTACAGACCCTTAACGATTCTCAAAAAATTCTGGGAGATATAAATTGGCTTCATCCTTATCTAAAGCTCACTCCCGGAGATCTAAAGCCATTGTTTGATATTTTAAAAGGAGATCCTGATCCTTCTTCTCCTTGATCTTTTTCTCCAGAAGCTTTATTGGCATTACACAAAGTGGAGGATGCCATAGCAGCTCAATTTGTTACTTTTCTAGACTATAGCCAACCTTTTCTTTTTATCATATTCAATACACCTGTAACTCCAACAGGATTGTTTTCGCAAAATAATCCTATTATGTGGATTCATCTCCCTTCTTCCCCAAAAAGGACCCTATTACCATATTTTGATGCTGTTGCTGATCTGATGATTTTGGGTCAAGGAAACAGTAGAAAATATTTTGGTTTAGAGCCATACAAAATAATCCAACCTTATACACAA
>NW_007736738.1:1651-2377 GCF_000696425.1 Galeopterus variegatus
ATAAATATGCCCAAGCTCCCTGTTTAGGACCCGTAGGGAAGCCTATATGCTGGTCTATTACTCCCTCTGTCTATATGTCTGATGGAGGTGGCCCACAAGATCAAACTAGAACTTTTAAAGTAGAGGAAAAGATTCAAGAAATGCATGACACTTTGTTTCCTCAACTTACTTATCACCCATTGGCTCTACCAAAAAATAGAGGTGAATTAGATTTGGATCCTCAAACTTCTCACCTCCTTTATGCAACTCATCAATTGCTCAATGTAACTAATCCTGGCCTTGCACAGGATTGTTGGTTGTGCTTAGTTATGGGCCAACCCATTCCTGTGGCTTTCCCTTATCCATTTCTCAATTACTCTATTGGTAATCGATGTCCTTTAACTGCCCCCTTACAGGTACAGCCATTACAGTTTTATAATGTTACCTGTTTCCTTTCTCCTTCTATTAATAATAGTTTTGAAATTGATGTAGGTTTTGCAGCTTTTGCAAGCTGTCAATCTTTTATCAATGTCTCTACTCCCCTATGTGCCCATAATAGTTCAGCTTTCATTTGTGGCAGTAATCAAGCTTATTCCCAATTACCCACTAATTGGACTGGGTTGTGTGTCCTAGCTCTTCTTCTTCCTGATATGGATGTTATACCAGGGTCAGAACCCGTGCCCATTCCCACTTTTGAACATATAGCCGGAAGAGTAAAAAGAGCTATACAATTTATTCCCTTGCTCA
>NW_007736738.1:3635-8939 GCF_000696425.1 Galeopterus variegatus
TTGCTATGGATGATCTCAATGATGGGTAAGCTGTTAAAGAGCAGGACACCCCAACCTAAGCTAGACACAGCTCTTGCATACCAGGGCTATGTCAAATTTTAAAAAATCAGAAGGGGGACATTAGAAATAAAAATTTAAATGATTTGTTTCATAAGAATTATATAGTGAACATTTGTTTACTGGTTCCTGCTAATTTTCAATTATGAAACTAATAATTTCAGTAAAAAATTGTTAGAGCAATGGCATTTTGTACCCAAAATAATTCACAATCTAATAATGATATAGATTGAACAAATTTTTTTGTCTACCCTTAAAGCTGGTATTTTAAGAAAGTGTTTCTGTGAAGTTTGAAGTACAATATTTTAACAAATTTCATAAAAAGATTTTTAAAAGAATAAAAAGATTATAATTTGTAAATCTTTTAGACAATAATTTATAAAAAGTAACACTACAAATATTTCACATTTTTTCAAGGAATTAAATATTATTCACATTCAATTTTGTGACTGAAGAAACTGCTTATTGATTTGTAGAATTATTCATAGCTACAAAAATTTCTAGACATATCATCCTAGCCTTTTCTTGTAAGAAAATTTTTAATTTGTTTTGCTTGGAACCCTCAGAAATTCATTCAAGCATGAGTAAATTGGTTTTGCCACCTCAATTTTAATTGTATAAATAAAAATAAACATATGCAAAATTAATGGTAATTGTTTTCTTTCCATCATTATTCAAAATATATTGATACTTGGAGTAAAAAACCAACTATCCTTTTTACAAAAAACTTTGCCTTGCTAAGAATTTATTTTACTATTAATCATATTGCATACCCAGTCCCATATACAGTATATGTTTTTCCAATATAACATTTTTAAATTTATGACAAATTGTTACACTTTCATCACATTTCTTTTAAGAAAATACTCTTAAATTATATGGGTTGTCACAATAGAAAGCTTTTGGTTTCACTTAATTCACATCTTACAAATGAACTCTTTCAGTAAATATTTCTATTTTATTATTATCATTATTTTAAAATCACAAAAGAAGGCAAAAAGATTCCATTTCTCTGTTACTGTCTGTGAGGAAAATTGAATAATTTCATCAGGCTGCCTTGGCTCAGGTCTGGCTGGGGGGGTCCAGCAGCACATTTCTTGTAAACAAGTAGTGCGTGGGTGGAGTTGGTGCACATTTGTGCCAATGTATCTTTTTAGTTTTTTATCTATTGTGTGTTCTGCAGTTTGCAAGCAGACTGGCAGCAGAGAGCTCCCGTCTAACAAAAGAGCATGTTTACTCTGCTGGCAGCTGCTCAGTTTCAGTTTTTCTTTGGACTTTGCCAGTAGCAGTTGAGCTTTTGAGTTTTGCTTTATATTGCCTGGCTTATAGTGTTGTGTGTGCTGAATAAAGACTATTCCTACTTCAACTAAGGCTCCAAGAACCTTTTTGCCAGTTGCCTAGCTCATAGACCTGCATGTGAAGGGTTTGTGAATGGGCTCAAGTGGTCTGTGAGCACCAGACCCTAGCCCTAGCTCTACACTGTTGAAGAGATACCTCAATATGCCCATCATGACTTTCTTATTTTTTTTTAATTGTGGCCAAAACAAAAACAAAATCATACTTTGCCATCCTAACCATTGTTTAGGTATATACTACAGTAGCATTGATATACATACAATTTTGTGCAACAGTTCTCTAGAACTTTTCATCTTGCAAACCTGAAACTCTATGCTAATTGAACAGTTTTCTTTTTTCTTCTCTCTCCTTCCCTTTCAATCATCATTTTATTTTCTAAGAGTTTGACTAATAAGGTACCTCATGTAAGTGGAATCATGCAGTATTTGTCCTATTGTGAGTTGCTTGTTTCACTTAACATAATGTCCTTAAGTTCCATCCATGCTGTATTGTAGTACATGACAGGATATCCTATTTTGATTTTAGGCTGAATAATATTCCATAGTATACCACATTTTCTTTAGCCATTCATTTGAAGATGAACATTTAGGTCGTTTCTACTTCTTGGATATTATGAATAATGCTGCAACAAGTATTTGGGTGTGCAATCTCTTCAAGATTCTGTTTTCAATTCTCTTAAATATAAACCCAGAAGTGGGATTGGAGAATCATATGGTAATTCTCTTTTTAAGTTTTTGAGGAATCTTCATACTGTTTTCCATAGAAGCTTCACCATTTTACATCTCCATCAATAGTTCATAAGAGTTCCAATTTCTTCACATTTTTAACAGAACTTATTATTTTCTGATGTTTTGTTTAGTTTTGTTTCACTTTTTTTGTTACAGTGGACATCCTAAGAGGTGTGAAGTGATATCTCATTGTAGTTTTGATTTGGCATTCCCCAATAATTAGTGATGCTGAGCACCATTTCCTATGTTTGTTGACCATCATACATACTCTTTAAAGACATGTCTATTCAAGTCCTTTGCCATGTTCTAATTAGGTTCTTGATGTTTTGCTGTTGTTGTCATTGTTCAGTTGTAGGAATTCTTTATATGTTCTGAATGTTAAATATATATGATATAGATATAATATTTTCCTCCATTCTGTTAGGTTCACTTTTCACTCTGTTTCCTTTGCTGCATGGAAATTATTTTGATGTAGTCCCATTTGTCTATTTTTGCTTTTGCTGCCTCTGCTTTTGATATTATATGCAAGGAATCATTGTTAAGACCATGAAGGTCATGAAGCTTTTCCTCTATGCATTCTTCTAGTAGTTTTACAGCTTTAGGTCTTAAATTTAGGTGTTTAATTTACCTGAAGTCATTTTTACATGTGATGCCAGGCAGTGTCCTACTTCATTATTTTGCTTGTGAATATCCAATTTTCCTGATACCATTTCTGAAGAGAATATCCCTTCTTCATTTTGTAGTCTTTACACAGGTGTTGAAGATCATTTCACCATATGTGTGATGGTTTATTTATGAGCTCTTTATTTTATTCCATTGGTCCACAGTCTGTTCTTATTCAAGTGCCATGCTGGCTTGATTACTGTGGCTTTCTGATATGTTTGAAACCAGAATGTGTGATGCCTCTATCTTTGTTTTTATTTTTATTTTTTCCTCAATATTGTTTTGGCTATTTGGAGTCTTTTGAGATTCTATATTAATTTTAGGATTTTTTTTTCTATTCCTGCAAAAATATGCCATTGGAATGTTGATGGGGATTTGATTGAATCTGTAGATTGCTTTGGGTAGTATGGACATTTTTATTATATTAATTATTCCATTCCATGAACACAAATATCTTTTTATTCATTTGTGTGTTCTCTAAATTCTTTCAGCAATGTTTTGTAGTTCTTAGTATACAATTCTTTCACTACCATGGTTAACTTTTTTTCCAAATATTTTATTCTTTTTGATTACAGTATAAACAGATTTTTTTAATTTCCCTTTTTTATTGTTCATTGTTAGTGTGTAGAAACATAACTTATTTTTTTATATTCATTTTGTTTCCTACAATTTTGCTTATATTTTTTACCACTTCTAAGAGATTTTGTGAAATTTTTAGAGATGTCTAGGTATAATAGCATATTATCTGCAAATAAAGATAATTTTACTTCTTCCTTTCCAATGGATGGCTTTTATTTCTTTTTCTTGGCTAGTTGCTCTGGTAGGATTCCCAGTACTATGTTGAATAGCAATGGAGAGAGTCGACATCCTTGTCTTTTTTCTTATCTTAGAGGAAAATTTTCTGGTTTTCACCATTGAATATGATGTTAGTTGTGGGTTTATCATATATGGCCTATTTATGTTGTAATTTCCTTCTATTCCTAGTTTCTTGACAGTTTTTACCACAAAAGTGTTTGAACTTTGTCAAAGATTTTTCTGCATTAATTGAAATGATCAGGTAGATTTTTGTCCTTCAGTCTGTTAATGTACTATATTTCACTAATTGACTTCTGTATGTCCACCATGACCTTATAGCCACTTATTGAAAATTTGGACTCTTGCCTCACAGAGGAGCCTTACAGAGATTCATCTCAGGAAATGCAATAAATATCTGAAGTCTGTAGCCATACAGCTGGTAGATAAAAAAATACTGTTATTTAAGTTCCATATTTTTACGCTTACTATTAATCTTCTCCCTGTCTGTTTTCTATAATATAGTAACAATTTTAGAAAATCTGAGTATGCCCTTAACTTTTTAAAACAGATAATATTTATGTGGTGAAATATCATATCTTCCTATAGGGTTCAACTACTGTTGGAGAAATATTTACTAACATAAAATGTACTCATAATGTCCCTTAAAGCTTCTATTTTAAAGTTTCTTTAAAGATTCTATTTTTAATTTTTTTAAAAAATTACTTTATTTTATACTTCTCTTTTTTAAAAGATGTTGATATGGAAATTAAAACATCATAGAAAAAATTCTCTATTTTATTATTGAAAATGCATTTTGGCATAACACATAGTAAAAGTTTACTTTTCCTTATTTAAAACATATTCATTGTTAAATAAAAATTATATGCATGTTTTTCAACTATTCGACAACTGTAATACAATAAATACTAATAACACTACAAATAAAAAAAATACAATTTTATTAGCCTTTTGAAGATTTTTGGAAGAATGGAATCTATACTGTTTTATATATATATATATATATGTTATTATATATATATAATAACTGCATGCCTAGGTAGATCATGGCTTTCTTGAATCTCTTAAAGGTTGACACATCTTTTTTATTAGACATCTGCTTCTACAAAATAAAATACATTTAAAAAATAATATACACTTCTCTGTCCACAATCTGTTACCATTTTTCTACAATATCCAGGAACTTGGCAAAAGCTTTCAGTAGCCACAAGTCAAAACCACTAATGAATCATATGCAGATGGTTTGTAGTGACTTATGAATTTATTCTCATTAAAATTTTACTAATCAGACATTCGAGAGATATAAATTTTTATAAGATAACACTAGAAACTTAACACTTGAAATTCAAAGTTTAAGCTATTTAATGATCTCTCTCTATTCCAAGTAATGATTTTTTTTCTCGGAGCTAAAGTAAAATTACTAACTCTCATAAATTTCCTCCTTCTTTAGAAATCAACTTTAAGAAGGATGGTAGTTTCTGGTAAATCTAAAGAACAGCAATATTCTCAACAGGATCCAGGTGGGTTCAGAGTTTTTATTGACATCAGCATTCATCCAAAGGTTAAATTATTTTTCAAATGAGATTAAACTGGAATTTAGATTGAATGAGCTGGGGAAAAACTATATGGCTTTTATCACCCATCCTTTTTCTTTTTCTTTTTTTTTTTTTTTTTTTTTTTTCTTTTT
>NW_007736738.1:10581-11983 GCF_000696425.1 Galeopterus variegatus
CATGTCAGCCTTCACCAGCTCCACAAAGATTGTCAAAGGGAAAAGCCCTTAGTGTTTTCTGCCTGTGAAACATAGTTTATTTATAGGTTCAAATTGCTTTAATAATCCATCTTGATAAGATTATTTCTACCCTTAAGAGATAACACCATATCATGCTAGACATTACTGTAGGAATATATATTATCTTCATGGCAGAGCTGTATGTAGTCAAGAGTAATGTCAAAGAAAGGCAAATAAGTTTTATCTGTTATATTCTAAAATAGCTTGAATTCTGCACTGTGATCTCTTTTTTTCGTCTTCAAATATAACTTTCCATCTTTTTTTATGAATGCAACAACCTCTCTTATTTCACACTTCTCTGGCACTTTCCATTTCTGGGGGATTCTCAATGGCATGAATGATAATTATTCTAATTTGAATATATATCTTAATCTTTAAACCAAGTTTATGCAAGTATTCTTGGATTTATTCCCTTTACATAGTTAAGAGGAAGATTAATTATTATGTTCAACTTTTTGAAAATATTTACTCAAAGTCACTTATTAATAATTTGAAATTTTGCATTTTAAATTTACCTTCCCCTGATTTCATAAAACATTTCTGTCTGGAGTATTCTGTCCTTTACATAATAATNGTGAGCGCTGTGAGTGCACCGGTCATCCCTATATAGGATCTGAACCCGCGGCGGGAGTGCTACTGCACTCCCAGCGCCACACTCTCCCGAGTGCACCACGGGCTCGGCCCTATCACCAATCCTTTAAAAATAAAATTTAATTTGTTTGGGCCAGCCTCATGGCTCACTTGGGAGAGTGTGGCCCTGGTGGCGCCAAGGCCACGGGTTTGGATCCTATATAGGGATGGCCGGTGAGCTCACTGGCTGAGTGTGGTGCAAACAGCACTGAGCCGAGGGTTGCGATCCCCTTACTGGTCAAAACAAAAAAATAATAATTTGTTTAAGATTTTTGGTTTAAGATATGTATGGTGCTTTATGAGACAATAAGTCAAAGTCATGTATATTCTGTACAAAAGAACTATTTCCCTTTTTTCTCCTTATTGCTAAAATAAGGAAAATGTGTCCAATTCTTCAAGAATTCTTCTTGAATATTCTGTCTCACTTTACCCAGAGAAAAAGCTGTCCACCTGCCATTCCTATCATAGGAAATTGGATGCTACTACCTTCACAAACCCATAGCTCACTAAAGATATAATTCTGTACCTTAACTACAGGCCTAGGAATCAAATCAATAACATCACCAAAAATACAACTCACCTTAGAGATGGGTGTGACAGTTCATAATTTCATTCAAATAGAGACATATTTAATGATTGTGAAAAATAGAAAATATTACATTTGAATGCATATGCTTTCCTCCCTTCATACCTTTAATGAATTACAAAATGC
>NW_007736738.1:12506-13117 GCF_000696425.1 Galeopterus variegatus
TACCTTCCCCTGATTTCATAAAACATTTCTGTCTGGAGTATTCTGTCCTTTACATAATAATTAGTGCTGGTGCTGGTGATGGTGATGATGGTGATGATGATTTTGATGATGACAGTGCTGCTGCTGCTGAAGATAGTGATACTAATGGTGATGCCTTAAGTGATTTACAGAGATTAACAAACAACCCTATATGATTTGGGTCATAATCTTTGCTTTTATCACTTCCCACCTTGCCATCACTCTGATTCTTGATATGAGAATTTCTATTTTCTAACTCTAACATTTTAATCTTTCTCATTTCTCATTTTCAACTACCTCTACCAATTTTACCTTGAATTCTTCAATATATTTTGAAATCTAAAATATGAAAACAATTCGAGGTCAAGTAAACTACATTTGATTTTTTTAGTGGCAATCAACATATTTTGTTTCTGTAATCTCATAAACATACTGTATGTTTCATTTGACTACATGGCTTTGAAGAGCTTAATTATAATACATAGATTAAAAGGAGAATGAAGAAACTTAAGAGATCACTGAGAATTTTTTTAAATAAAAAATATAATAAAAAAGAGATTATTTCATTAAAAGACATATTTCTTCTCCTAACA
>NW_007736738.1:13726-28808 GCF_000696425.1 Galeopterus variegatus
AAATAAAAAATATAATAAAAAAGAGATTATTTCATTAAAAGACATATTTCTTCTCCTAACATTGTTAATATATTCCTATTTTTTTCTGATTTTGATCAATTCAGAATGCCAAAAATAAGTGGCTAATTAAACAGTATAGTTTAAAAATACACTTATTAAAATAATGCCAAATTTTACCAAAATTAGTATTTTGTGATTATACAGATATAAAATATGCTTACAATAAATGTAACTTTTAAAAAACCCAGCATATTCATTAAATAGCTTGATGGTAAACAACAAGTATAGTGAATATTACTGTTAGAAAATTTCTATTTTAACTAAATTTTCTGTAAATAATAAGATAAGTCCCAGTAGTAAGAGCAGTCTTCTGGTAAATGGAAATTATTTCTGGAGCTGGGATTTATTTTAAAATAAGAGTCCACAGAGTACAGCATTTAAGCATATAAACTTTGGAATCCATGCATGGATTCTAATCCTAGCTTTGATATTTACTTGAATAAGATAAGTCCCAGTAGTAAGAGCAGTCTTCTGGTAAATGGAAATTATTTCTGGAGCTGGGATTTATTTTAAAATAGGAGTCCACAGAGTACAGCATTAAGCATATAAACTTTGGAATCCATGCATGGATTCTAATCCTAGCTTTGATATTTACTTGATCCATAACCTTGAGTAATTTACCTAAATTCTCTGTGCTTTAGTTTCCTCATGTAAATAGAATAATAACAGTAACCACCTTACAGTGTTTTTATGAGGATTAAATGACTTGAGAATAGTACCAGGCACATAGTAAACATTATAGAGATGTTTGTAAATATTCCCTTATTTATTTGTTATGACATCCTATTTTAAAAACAACAACAACAACAACAACAAAAAGTAAGTAATGCTTAGTATGCTTTTTAAAGGAAGGAGTCAGATATGTAGAAAAAGAAAATAAAACATGTTCATAAAAGAAAGATATAGAGATAAAATGGTATTTATCCATCTTCACAAATTGGTCCATAATCATTAATTTAGTCATTGATTCAATCATTCAAACAGTTATTACTAGTATCAAAATATATTGGTTAATTCAAACACTTGCAATAAAATTGAGCAAAAAGTGTGAGCACAGCAAATGACAAAAAACAACATTTTAGGTTCTTGATTATGATATTAGATTTTTTCTTGCTTTCTTTATTTTTATCATAATATAGTGATTGTACATATCTGTGGGGTAAACAGTTGAATATCAATAGCTGTGTGCAATATGTGATGCTCAAATCAGGATAATTAGGATGTTCAACATCATACATAAAAAATCATTTTTTGTGACTCTTTACCAACACTACGTTACCCTCGCCCACCTGCCCATTTCCCACCTCTGGTAACTTCAGTTCTGTTCTCTCCTTTTGAAAGTTCAATGTATTATTGTAATTGTTTTATCTTTCTTACTTTTTAAAAAATTATTTATTTTTTAGCTCCGACTTATGAGTGAAGACATGCAGTATTTCTCACTCTGGGCCTGGCTTATTTCAATTAACATGATTTTCTCTAACTTTATCCATGTTGCTATGAATGGCAGTATTTTGTTCTTTTTTATGGCAGAATAGTATTCCATTGTGTTAATGTATGACATTATCTATATCCAGTTATCTGATGATGGACATTTCTAACTCTTGGCTATTGTAAGTAGAGCTGTGATAAATGTGTAGGTGCATTCATCCCTTCAACATAATGATTTCCATTCCCTTGGGGAGATACCCAGCAGTGGAATTGCTTGATATTATGGCAGTTCTATCTGTAGTTGTCTGTGGAAACTCCAAACTATTTTCCATAATGGCTATACCACCAACAGTATAGGAGGGTTGCCCTTTCTACCCAACCTCACCAAATTTTGTTATTCCCTGTGATTTTGATAATAGCCAGTCTAACTGGGGTGAGGTGGTATCTCAATGTGGTTGTGATTTGCATTTCCCTGATGTTGAGTAATGTTGAGCATTTTTTTCATATTTCTGTTAGCCACTTGTCTATCTTCCTTTGAGAAATGCCTATTCAGCTTCTTTGTCCATTTTTTAACTGGGTTACTTGTTTTTTTGCTGTCAAGTTGTTTGAGCTCCTTGTATATTCTGGATATTAACCCTTTGTTGGGTGCATGGTTTGTACTTTCCCACTCTGTAGGCTGTCTTTTTGCTCTGTTAATTGTTTATTTTGCTGTGCAGAAGCTTGTCAGTTTGATACAATCCCATTTGTTTATTTTCCCTTTGTTTCTTGTGCTTTGCGGGTCATATGTAGAGTTTTTGCCCAGTCCTACTTCCTGAAGTCTCTCACCTTTATTTTATTTTATCAGATTTATAGTTTCAGGTCTTATGTTTAAGTCTTTAATCCACTTTGGATTTATTTTTGTATATGGCAAGTATGGGTCTAGTTTCATTTTTCTACATATGGATGTCGAGTTTTCCCAGCACCACTTATTGAAGAGGCAGTCTTTTCCCCAATATACATTCATGTTGCCTTTGTTGAAGAACAGTTGGCTGTAAGTATGTGAGTTGATTTTTGAGTTCTTTGTTATGTTCCAACCATCCTAGTGTCTGTTTTTATGCCAGTACCATGCTGTTTTGGTTCCTATAACATTGTAGTATAATTTGAATTCGGGTAGTGTTATACCTCTAACTTTATTTTTTTGCTCAGGATTACTTAGGATATTCAGGGTCTATTGCAGTTCCATAGGAATGTTAGCACTGCTTTTTCTATTTCTGTGAAGCATGTCATCAGTATTTTGATGGGGATTGCTTTGAATCTGTAGATCCTTTTCGGTAGTATGGACAAGCTCACAATATTATTCCTTCCAATCCAAGAGTATGGAATGCCTTTCTTTCTTTTTGTGTCCTCTTTAATTTCTTTTGACAGTGATTTGTAATTCACATTGTATATTTTTTCCAACTCCTTGGTTAAATTTATTCTGTTAGATACCGTTCACAACTTAAAGCTTGCAATTAAAGAGATGTTTCCATTTTCACATAATGTCATTGCTTTGCAAACTATTTTTTAGTAGGTAGCGCAAGTAGAATTTTGAGGTATATGTCCACATTTTTCCAACAAAGAATTAGTAATGTTTTATTGGCGCTCTTACACATCAATATAACCTATAAAACAAGTATAACCAAGATTGTTCTTGTTGATGCAATAATTTGCTGCTAATTCTGATGCTAACCATATTCGCATCAGCTTTTCTCTATTTTTTCTCTACAGACTTGTATACATAACAATTAACAGATGTTTAGAGAAATACTTAAACAGTTCACATTAGCATGAACGTTAGGTTACAACAAAGAGAATTGTTTCTACTCTAGAAATAATGTAGCTTTATCGTATTCCCTAATTCTGTGGAGAATTTTTTTTTGTCTCATAATTAACGATAGGCTCTTACATGTCTTCAAATTTAACTCCATGTCTATCATTTTAACAACATCAAAAGAAATAACTAATTGTTGGGTTAAAAACAAGTGGAATAAAGATATTATGAATACATGCCTATGTGTTAGTTTTATGTGTTTGGAAAACCTGGTACCTAGACAAATACAATGTCCTATTCTGCCCTTAAAAACTTCAGCATATTTATGAAGAAAATATACCCTAAATTAATATAAAATGTCCACAGATTATTAATAGTGTGATTTTTAAATTACGTATTAACAAATGAGTCAGTGCTTATGAAAATAATTCTTGTGAGTAATATATAAGTTCAGACACATTCTAAATTTGAGAACATTATTAAAAACCACCTTAGTTCCATTCATGTGTTAAGCACCTTATTAAGTCCAAGGCATGAGAAAGGCTGTTGTAAAAAGAGGATAAATCAGATACAGCTTCTGCAGCCTAGTCCTTATATCAGGTTTTATACTTTAAATTTATAATATAAATGTATGTATAATGCAGATACCGATGCCAGGTAAATAAATAATCATTTAAAATCAAAATAAGTTATATGAATTATAGATCTCATTGAGGTTTTAGTCTACATTTTCACTAATGATTAGTGGTGTTAAACATTTTTTTATGAACACATTGGCCAATTGTATGTCTTCTTTTAAATAATGTCTGTCGATGTCCTTTGCCCATTTTTTAATCAGTCAGGTTATTTATTTTCTTGTTACTATGTTGAAATCTTATACATCTTTGATACTAACCCTTTATGTTTGCAAATATTTTCTCCCCTTCTGTATGTTGTCTCTGCACTGTGCTAATTATTTCCTTTGCTGTGTAGAAGCTTTTTAGTTTGATGAAATCCCATTGTCAATTTTTAATTTTGTTGCCGGTGCTTTATGTCTCTGACTCAAAAAATCTTTGCCCAGACCAATGTTCTGAAGATTTTTTTATATATTTTCTTCTATTAGTTTTACAGTTTCATGCCAGAATGTTTATTATCAAAAAGATAAAAGATAACGAGTGTTGAGAAGGAAGATGACAAAAGGGAACCCTTGTACTCTGTTGGTGAAAATGTAAATTAGTACAGCAATTATGGAAAACAGTATGGAGGTTACTCAAAAAACTGAAAATAAAACTACAATATGATCCAGCAATCCCACTACTGAGTGTGTATCCAAAGCATATGAAATCGATATGTCAAGGAGATACCTGTATCTTCATCCTCATTGCAGTATTATTCACAGTAGCCAAGACATGGAATCAACCTAAGTGTCCATCAACAAATGAATGGATAAAGGAAATGTGGTATACACGTACAATGAAATGCCACCTAGCCCGTTATGTTAAGTGAAATAAGCCAGGTACAGGAAAACAAATACCGCATGATATCACTTAAATGTGGAATTTGTTAAAAAGTTGAAATCATAAGTAGAGAGTAGAATGGTAGTTACCACAAACTGGGAGAGATGTTGCCCAAAAGCTACAAAGATTGAGTTTAGCAAGTGAAATAAGTTTTTGAGAGCTATTGAACAGCAGGGTGACTATAATCAATAATAATGCATTGTATATTTCAAAATATCTAAGATAGTACATATCAAATGTGTTACAACAAAAAATAAGTGAGGTGACAAGTACATTAATTGGATTGATTTAATCATTCGAAATTGTACACACATATCAAAAGATGACATGTTACCCCATAAATGTATAGTTGTATGATTTGTCAATTAAAAATAATATTATTGATAAAGAGATATGAATCAGTCCCTTCATGTCCCAGACTTTGTCTCACGAATTATCATGAATACATATTATATAATTTAATCTTCACTACACCGCTGTGTCGGTTTTGGAAGGCTAAGTTATAATAACAAGGAGACTCCCAAACATTTAGTGAGTTGGGATACAAGAAACTAATTTGTTTTTCATGTAACATTTCAGGTCAATCAAACCTTTTCTTTTCACAATTATTCAGGGACTCAGTTTCTACCATCTTCAACTGGTGGTTTCCAATGTCGTCACTGTCATATGCATTCCATTTAGCCAGAAGGTAGAAATAAAATTTTAAAAAAACAAAAACACTGGGAAGGGTTATGGTCCAGGCCTGGAAGTGGCATATATCACTTGCACTATGCCCCAGTGAATGAATAACTCAGCTGCAAACTGACGTACTGAAAGAACAGAGAGGCAGGATCATGGTGTGCATTAAGGTAATGGGTGGTTCCGGAAGAGGCTGGAGACAGTAATGAGGAATATATATTACTAACCATATAAAAAGATCATACAAACCATATTAATTGACTTTGTTTAAAACACAGTGCACAGCAGGATTTTAATGAAAAATTATATCAAAATGTTTACTTTTGAAAATATTGCTCTGACTTTTCAAAAAATAATTGTTTTCATTTAGAGCAATTTTAGATTCACAGAAAAATTGAAAACATAATATAGTTCCCATATACCTGACATACAGTTTTCTTTATTATTAATATATTATATTAGGATGCTCTATTTGTCAAAATTACTTGATTAGTCGGATTTATCAATTTTTTAATGATGGTGCTTTTGGTGTTTATCTAAATGCTCATTAATAAACCCATGGTAACAGATTTTTCTCCTGTATTATCTTTTTGATATGAGATCGCAAGGATGAAATGGGACATTGCAGTTAGGAGAAACATGATGATGTCTTAGAATAGTTTTGTGATATTTAAAAAAAGTAAAGTGGTCATATTTGATATATATTCATTGCTGAAAAACTGTTATTACGTACCTGTTTATTACCCAAGATAGCTAAGTAGTAATATAAGCAGGTATTTCATTACTTGTGATCATAGAATAAGAATGGCTGAAGTTGAATATATGAAATTCATCAGCACTTCCCAAATTACCCTGTTAACTTTGCCTTTCATTGGATAAAATGTAGGTTCCTGGAGAAGTAAAAGAAAAACAACCATTTCCTGGAGAGCAGGGAATTCATGCTCCCAGAACAGATGGAGGAATCCAGCTGATCATTCTTAATTACCTGTAAAGGACTTTTTATTACACTTGATGAATTACTGGAACTGTACTTATTTTATTATCCTTTTATAGAATTGCTCCCTGTTAATATTCTTACCACTAATAAATATGTTAAGTTTGTGATTTTTATTTTATAAAGGTAATGAGAGAGAAAAACAGGTGAGAAAAGAAGAGGAAAAATAATGTGTGAAAATTTAAACTTACTGTACATAGGTCTCTCACTCACATTACAGTATATTACAAGAAAAGCATTGGAGGTACTCAAATTTGACATTTTTATGTCGATTGAACAAATATTCATCATTACCTATTAGTATTCATCAGGTATATGGTGCCCATTATATTAACAAATTCATACTCAGAGATCATATTAAACATTCAATTATAAACACTGGTGTCAAAATAAGCACAAATATAATAATATTAAAATTGCTCAGGTGGAAAATTAATATGACAGATACTGAAGAAGATAGCTATGGATGGAGAGACCATTAAAAATCATCTTCTCTGCTACAGAGAAATGACCTACAGTTGTCTCAGCAAGAGATGGTCAGGAAATTTATCTGAGCGAGGAAGATATTTATTATTTATTGCTTGAGTTTCTCTCTCTCTTGCTTGCTCTCACTCACACTATTCTACTGCATATGTAACAGAGGCAACTGGTAATCTGGAAATATGAAATGTCACTAATAACCACATACTCAGTGTATAAACCTCACCCCTCTCCACACAATTGGTTGATTACATGGGCTATTTTAACATTTTCTCTTTTCTACCTAAGTGCTAATTTTAGCTATTTCCCTGCTCCAGCTTTGATTAGTATTATTTAAGCTTTTACAATAAATATAAAGTACTAATATCCATTATGTATTTAGAATAAGCAGAAGTATTTAAAAATAAAGAAAAATTGTAATAATTTACCTTCTTTTTTTTAATATAATTTACTTTCTTAATAGCAGTGAATGGAGGATTCCTTTCACCCAACTCATGTTCAGTAGTGTCTATTTTCAACACTTTTCAGTTAAGTATGAAAAAAGTTTTCTCTCTAAGATTTCATTCAAGTATGTTTATTAATAAGGACTTGACTTCAAATCTTTCTTGCAAAATATCTCTAGCTTTCCATTTTACTTCTGCAAAGTAGTCATTTCAATTACACAGATTTTTTTCCTGAGATGTAAATATAGCTCATTTTGAACCTGAGATATGTTTATGTACACGTTGCTTATAAAAGTTATGTATGTCTACAAGCGAATTTATAATGTCAACAGTGTCTAGAGGTTGATGTACGTGACAAAGGCAGTTTTTCAGGTGCATAAAGATTATAACTGGTGTTATTACCTAACGTGGACGTGAATTTTTTTTAGCTTGTTTGTCCATCTTCAGTCTGGTGAAGACCCTTTGATTTTTCTCTGGTGAATGCTTCTCCTTCGCTCTCAGTTTCTGGGGTGCTGTTAGGATTGACTCACCTCTAACTTCCTAGAGCATGTGACACAGGCCTGGCTCATCAGACCACCAATGGTTGACTACAGTGATTCGGGAATACCCAAGAAAAACCTTATAGGAAACAAGGCAAGGCAAGAAAAACCTTACAGAAAATATTAATTGAAATATTGGGAGACTTTTTCCCACTGAAGTTGCCAAAATCTTGGAGTGGAATTCTGAAGCTGTTAATGGCTAAGAACATTTGCCAACAGTCTGCCTGGGAATCATGCCAAAGAGACGTAAACTGAGCCATGAGATGAAGAAAGATTTCCTCCTAATGAGTTATCTCACCACCTGGGTCCGATTGTTCCTGAAGTCAAAACAATCCCTGGACTTTCTGGTTGCATGAAGCAGTACATTATTTTATTTCCTAAAGGTAGTTTCAGTTGGGTTTCTATTCTTTACCATATATAACGGATACAGTAAAATTAACTCTGCTTTAGGCCAATCTTTCTAAAAATATATCATAAAAGAAAGAGAAAACTTCACCTATCCATAATGACCCTGATTATGTTGTAGACAAACACCATAACTAAGCACTAGTATTCAGTTCCTGAAATACAGACATACTAAATTTATTAACCTATTTCCTTCTTCAGTGATGTCATGTACAATTCAGGAACAAAAACATATGTTGCCTAACTTTAAATACACATTACAATTAAACTATGATGTAATTCCTAATTAGCGTGTTATTTTATGATGAAAAGAGAAAAACAATTTTGTTAAAATGCATCACTAATTCCTAAAGCTTCTAAATAAAAAATAAAAAAGAATCTTGTAAAAATAATACAATAACCATAAATGTGCATCTTTGTTAATCTCTAGGTAGTGGAACTCTAAAGCACAAACAGTATTGTTTTTTAGAATTTTCTTATAATTTATACTATTAAATTTATTCTACAATTTATACTATTAAACTATGTAATAAATAATCCCAAATCTAATTTTTCTGTTTTTATTCCTCTTAAATTCATTTTATGATGTATAAAACCTTCTGGTGTTATTTTAATCACTAACACCGCTAAGTGTAAGTATGTGGCACTAAACATATTGAACCACTGTGTAAAATTGGCAAAAAATAGTGTTTTACTTATATTATAAATAATTCTTACTATTTTAAGATTTTTCTTCTAATTAGTGAAGATTGTTCCCCCATTTTTAGGCTAATAAAATATCTAATAGTTTCACAACTAAAAAACTTAGCTATGTAAATTTATATCATTAATAAAAGTAAAATACCAGATACTTCATTCTGAAAAAAAAAATTATGTGAATGATAGAATATAAATATTACACTCTGTTTTGGGATGTATATAATAGACTATTGGAAATTTAAGCAGGCTGTACAGTTATATTTTCTTTTCAGTGAAGATTGTTCCCCCATTTTTAGGCTAATAAAATATCTAATAGTTCCACAACTAAAAAACTTAGCTATGTAAATTTATATCATTAATAAAAGTAAAATACCAGATACTTCATTCTGAAAAAAAAATTATGTGAATGATAGAATATAAATATTACACTCTGGTTTGGGATGTATATAATAGACTATTGGAAATTTAAGCAGGCTGTACAGTTATATTTTCTTTTGACAAAGAGGGATTATGAAAATTAAGCATGACTTTGAAAATTTGAGGTGAATTTCACATAATATGCAGTAAACAATTTTAAGATATCCAATTCATTGGTATTTAGTGTATTAACAATGTAGTGCAATCATAGCTCTCTCTTGGTTTAAAGGTTTTTCATTACTCTCTAAAAACACAACATAAATCCTAGGTAATTGTCCTCATCCCCACACCCTCATTAACCTAATTTGCTTTCCATCTGTATGGGTTTGCTCTTTTTGGCCATATCATTTAAAAGGAATCATATAACATCTGACCTTTTTGTCTATCTTCTTTCACATAGCGTAATGTTTTCAAAATTCATCCAATCTGCATCATGTATCAGTACTTTGCTCCTTTTTATGGATGAATAAGATTCCATTGTACTTATATACCACAATTTATCCATTCATTCTATTGATGGGCACTTAGTAGCTTTTACCTTTTGGCTATTACAAATAATCCTCCTGTAAAGGTTTGTGTATAAGTTCCTGTGTGAACATAAAGCTTCATTTCTCATGGGTATATGGATAGGAGTAGAATTGCTGAGTCATATGGTAATTCCATGTTTAACTTTTGAAAAACACTAGACTGTTTTCCAGTAGTCACTGCACCTTTTTACATTCCTATTAGCAATGTACAAATATTCCTACTTCTTTGCACATTTACCAGCACTTATTTTCCAATTTCTTGATTGAAGTTATCCTAGTGGGTATGAAGTGGCATCTCATTGTGGTTTTGATTTGAATATCTTTAATAACCAATGATGTTGACTGTCTTTTGATGTGCTTGTTGGCCATTCATATATACATATTCTTTGTAGAAATGTCTGTTCAAGCCTTTGCCCATTTTTAATTGTGTTGTTTGTCTTTTTGTATTTGAATTGTTAGAGTTCTTTATGTATTTTGGATATTAAGCACTCAGATATATAATTTGGAAATATCTCTCATTCTGTAGAATGTGATTTTATATTAGGAATAATATCTGTTTGATGTACATTTTTAAATTTTATGCAGTCCAATTTTGTTATTCATGCATTTGATGTCAAATCCAAGAATCCATTAAATAGTTTTAATTCTAATATTTAAATTGTTAATCCATTTTGAGTTTGTTTTTGTATATAGAATGATTTCGCATATAGGGGCTACTTTCCTTTGCAGATTGTTTTCCAGATGTCACAGTATCATTTAAGGAAGTGATTGTTCTTTCTCTATTCAGCAGTATTGGTACCAATGTTGATCATCAATTGGCCATAAATGTTTGGGTTTATTTCTGGACTTTTCTTTCTATTTCTAATATACCTATTTTTATACCAGAACCACACCACATTTTTATTATTTAACTTTATACTCAATTTTGAAATTGGGAAGTGTGATTTCTCCTCCCTTTTTCAACATCAGTAATTTTGACTATTAGTGGACACTTGCAGTTCTGTATAAAATTTAGGATCAGTTTTTCCATATCTGAAAAATTATAATTGAAATTTTCATAAACATTGCATTGAATCTGTAGTTTTCTTTGGAGAATATTGCCATCTGAACATAGTAAATCTTCTAATCGATGAACATGGGGTATAAAATTTAGGATCAGTTTTTCCATATCTGAAAAATTATAATTGAAATTTTCATAAACATTGCATTGAATCTATAGTTTTCTTTGGAGAATATTGCCATCTGAACATAGTAAATCTTCTAATCGATGAACATGGGATGTCCTTCCATTCACATAACTTGTTTTTCTTAAATTTCTTTCAACACTGTTTTGTAGTTTTCAGTGGTGAGTTTTACACCATCTGGGCTAAAATTTTTTCTAGCCCAGAAAATTTTTATTTCTTTTTTTTTTGTAATTACGTTTATTTTTTACTGAAACCTATTAATTATACATATGTATGGGTTGTAGAGTTATATTTCAACACATGTATACAATGTGTGAAGATTAAATCAGGGTAATTAGCATATTCATCATTGCAAATCTTAATCATTTCTTTATGATGAGGACACTTGATCTCTCTTCTAGCCATTTGGTAATGTGAAGTAATTATTGTTAATAAGAGATGCCTATCCCAATTGCATAACAATAGAACTTATTTTTCTTATCTAGCTGTAATTTTGTGTCCATTAACCAACCTCTCACAACCCCCTTTCCACCTCCCCTCTTTATTTTTTATTTGTCAAATGTAAATTGAATTCTTTTCTTAATTTTCTTGTCAGATTATCCATTACAGGTGTACCAAATCACAACTGATTTTTATGTTTTCATCTTGTACTCTGTAACTGCTAAATTTGTTTACTAGCTCTAGTAGTTTATTTGTGTGTCCCTACTCTGTGGGTTTTTCAGTATAAACAATTATGTCACTTACAATTAGAGAGAGCTTTACTTCATTCTTTCAAACTTAATCACTTTTTATCTTGATTTCTCTGCTAAGACTTCCAATACAATAAATAGCAGTGATCAGAGTAGGCATTCTTGTCTTGCATTTGATTTTTATTCTCTTAATGTAGGATGGGGCATAGGTTGATTTTCTTATGTAGAACCAACCTTACATTCCTGGGATAAATCTGCTTGGTCATGGTGTATAGATCTCTTAATGTGCAGTTGTATTCAGTTTACTACATTTGTGGTTGTTACTGTTGCTGTTGTTGAGGATTTTGTGGCTGTATTCATAAGGAGAACTGCTCTGTAATTTTCTTATCTCCTGGTATTTTTTTTTTTTTTCAGGCTCTGGTATCAGAGTAATACTGGCCACAGAAAATGTGTTGGCAAGTGTTCCCTCCTCTTATTTTTTCAAATAATTTGAATGTGATTAATGTTAATTATTCTTTAAATATTTGGTAAAATTTAAGAGTAAGGCCATCTAAGCAGTGTTTTTTTATTTTTTATTTATTTTTATTTCATTCATTAAATATTTATTGAGCACCAGACATTGTGCTAGGCAGAACCAGTAACAGGTCAGGCAGTTTTTTTGTTTGCTCTGTTTTTTATTGAAACATATCAATTGTACATACTTATGGGATAGAATTATATTTCATAATACATGTACACAATGTGTGTTGATCTATTCAGGGTAATTAGCTTATTCATCAACACAAAACTTAGTTATTTCTTTCTGATGTGCACACTTGATCTCCTCTCCTTGTTTATTTACATTAAATAAAACATTATTGATTATAGATTTCTGAGTCAACTGTACACCAATAGTGCTTATTTTTCCTATTTCACTGTACTTTTGTGTCCATTAATCAGCCTTTCACTCTCCCTCCTTCCACCTCCCCTTCCATGTCTCTAGTAACCATACTCCTTTCTCTCTTTTTAACAGTTCAATGTATTATTATTAATTTGTTTTTGTTTGTTTGTTTGCTTGTTTCATTCTCTTTTTTTAGCTCCCTCATATGAGTGAGAACATGCAGTATTTTTCTTTCTGTGCCAGGCTTTTTTCACATAACATAATTTTCTCCAAGCTCATCCATGTTGCTGCAAATGGCAGAATTTCATTCTTTTTTATGACTAAGTAGCATTACATTGTATATATGTACCACATTTTCTTTATCCAATCATCTGTCGATGGACATTTAGGTTGGTTTCATATCTTGGCTACTGTAAATGGAGCTGCAATAAACATGGAGGTGCAGATAACCCTTGCATTCCACATGATGTTTTCCATTCCTTTGGGTATATATCCAGTAGTGAGATTGCTGGGTCATATTATAGTTCTATCTGTGGTTGTTCAAGAAACCTCCACACTGTTTTCCATAATGGCTGTGCGAATTACAATCCCACCAACTATGTACAAGTGTTCCCCTTTTTCCGTATCCTCTCCAGTATTTGTTATTTTATGTATTTTTGAAAATAGCCAGTCTAACTGGGGTGAGATGATATCTCAGTATGGTTTTGATTTGTCTTTCCCTGAGGTTTAGTAATGTTGAGCATTTTCTCAGATACCTGTGGACCATTTGTATGTCTTCTTTTGATAAATGTCTGTTGAGCTCCATTGCCCATTTTTTTAAATGGGTTATTTGGTTATTTACTATTGAGTTGAGTTCCTTGTATATTCTGGAAATTATCCCCTTGTTGGGTGAATAGTTTGCAAATATTTTCTCCCATTCTGTAGGTTGTCTCTGTGCTGTGTTGTTTCTTTTGTTGTAAAAAACCTTTTTACGCTGGGAGCGCCAAGGCCGTGGGTTTGGATCCTATATAGGGATGCGCCAAGGCCGTGGGTTTGGATCCTATATAGGGATGGCCGGTGCGCTCACTGGCTGAGCGTGGTGCGGGCGACACCAAACCAAGGATTGTCCCCTTACCGGTCACAAAAAAAAAAAAAAAGTTCAAAATTATTTGGGCTGGCCTGTGGCTCACTCGTGAGAGTGTGGTGCTGACAACACCAAGTCAAGGGTTAATAACACCAAGGCGCGGGTTCGGATCCCAAATAGGGATGGCCAGTTTGCTCACTGGGTGAGCGTGGTGCTGACAACACCAAGTCAAGGGTTAAGATCTCCTTACCGGTCATCTTTAAAAAAAAAAAAAACTTTTTAGTTTGATGTAGTCCCATTGATTTATTTTTCCTTTTTTTGCTTGTGCTTTCAATGTCTTATTCATTAAATGTTTGACTAGTCTTATGTCCTGCAGCATTTCTCCCGTGTTTCTTTCCAGAAGTTTTACAGTTTCAGGTCTTAGTTTAAGTCTTGAACCCATTTTGAGTTGATTTTTTGTATATGGTCAGAGATAGGAGTCTAGTTTCATTCTTCTACACTTGCATATCCAGTTTATTTGAAAAGTTTTTGATTACTGANGTCTAGTTTCATTCTTCTACACTTGCATATCCAGTTTATTTGAAAAGTTTTTGATTACTGATTCAATCACTTTGGTTGCTATAGGTCTGTTGAGATTTTCTATTTCTTCTTAAATTCATGTTGATAATATGTTTCTATAAATTTGTTTATTGTTTATCACATCTAGATTATCTAATTTGGGGTGTACAATTATGAATAATGTTCATAATTCTTTTCATTTGTGTAAAGTTGGAAGTAACATTTCTATTTTCATTTCTTATTTTATTTCCATATTCTGTTTTTTTCTTAGCCCAATTAGGTAAAATCTTTGTCAAAGTTTATCTTTTCAAATAACAGTCATTTGGTTTTAGTTCTTTTCTCTGTTATTGTACTCACTATTTCATTTCTCTCTATTCTAATCTTTACCATTCTCTATTTTCTGCTTGCTTGCTTTGGGTTTAATTTTTCCCATTTTTCTTCTTTAACAAGGAAAACTTTAACTTATTAGTTTGGGATTACTCTTTTTCTTTAACGTGGGTTTTTACAACTGCATATTCCTCTCTGAGCACTGCTTTAGCTGCATCCCATAATTTTTAGTATGTTATGCTTCTGCTTTCTTTTATGTCAGTATATTTTCTAATTTTCTGATCATTTCTTCTTTGACCCATTGATTATTTAGGAGCGTTCTGTTTAATTCCACAGATTTATAAATTTTACTAATTTTCTTCTATTATTCATTTCTAATTTATTGTTGTCAGAGAAAGTAATTTGTATAATTTCAATTTTCTTAAA
>NW_007736738.1:30592-32374 GCF_000696425.1 Galeopterus variegatus
TTTAAGAAGCATACTTAACCAGTAAGCAGGAAATAGATCATAGCCGAAAAAAATAAAATAGAATTCAATCAAAGAAAATTGAAATTTTTAAAGTTAAAAATGCTTTAAAGATTCATAGATTTGATAATTCCCTAGCAATACCAACCAACAGATAAGGGAGCAAACACAAATCATCTATATTGAGAATGAAAAAAAAGGTGTTACTCCCGATTGCCAAACTAAAATGTAGAAATAACAGAATACTTTTTGAAAAACTTTAGGCCAATAAATTTTACAAGTTAAAAAAATGTACAAAGCCTTTGAAAACCCAACTTACCAAAAGTAGACTCAATCTAAGGTAGAAAATATGAGACTACTTCAAAAAGTCTGTGTAGAATTAAAAGTTAAAGATAATATGAATCTTTCCATGAACTTTTTGAAGTACCCTCATATGCATGAACCTATAGTTAGAGAAAACGAAGTATGCATTTTAAAACTTTTACACATAGAACACTTCATATACAAATGATTTTACTGGAAAGTTATAACATCTAAGGAAAAAATAAAACAAAATGCAAACTTTTTCAGAAAATAGAGGAGAAGGGATCATTTACAATTTGTTTTTTGAGTCTGGCATAACACTCATCTCCAACTTGATTTCCAAGAAAATTTAAAGAAAAGAAAATAACAAATCAATATCTCTTGTGAACATTGACACAAAAAGTATATTAGCATCTTAGGTGCAAAGATAGCTAAAAGAGGAATCATTTTCAATTGGAGTTTGTTATGGGCTTAATGTTTGTGTCTTCTTCAGAATTCATATGTTGAAGTCCTAACCACCAATGTGATGACATTTGGAGGTACAGCATTCATCAGGTAATTACCTTTAGATTAGATAATAAGGGTAGAACATTTACTGTTGGAGTAGTGCCCGTATAAGAAGAAAAAGACAGAGAAATCTTTCTCCACGCTTGTGCACCAAGGAAAGATCATGTAAGATCAGCGAGAAGGGGGCTGACTACAAGCCAGGAAGAGGGACCTCACAAGGAGTCAAATGTGCTAGCACTTTGACTTTGAACTTCCCAGTTTCCACAACTGTGGTAAATAAATGTCTGTTGTTTTAGTCACCCAAGAGTCTATAGTATTTTGTTATTGCAGCCTGAGCTAACTAAGAAAGGGCTTATCCCAGGAATTCAAGGCTGGTTTCAGATTTAAATACCAATCAATGGAATTTGCTATTTAAATAGAATAAATTACAAAAAAAAAGTTCATCTTAACAGATGCAGTAATATAATTTGAAAAAAAAATTATGACTCATTTATGCTAAGTATATCTTAGAAAATTAGGAAAAATTGGAAACATGTTCAGTATGATAACTCAAAATAAAAACAGCAGCTAACATAATTTTGATCAGTAATTTTATTTGTCAACTTGGTAAGCTATGGTGCCAAGTTGTCTGGTAAAACACTATTCTGTATGTTAGCATGAAGGTATTTAGCACATGTGATCAACATTCAAATCAGTAGACTTTTAGTAAAACAGATTATGCTTCATAATGGGGGTAGGTCTCATTCAATCATTTGAAGTCCTTTGCATTAAAGACTGAAGTTTCCCAAGGAATGAAATTGGCCTCAAGACTGCAATATCAACTCCTGAATTTCCAGCCTGCTGGCTTGCCCTAGGGTTGCAGACTGGCTAGCTCCATAATCACATGATCACATGAGCCAATTTCTCAACTCCTTAAAATCTCAATCTCTCTCTCTCTCTCTCTCTCTCTCTCTCTCTCTCTCTCTCTCTCTCTCT
>NW_007736738.1:33106-40444 GCF_000696425.1 Galeopterus variegatus
CATAAAGATTGGAAAAAAAAGTGGTAAAACTTTCCTTATTCACAGACTGGACAATTACCTATTAGAGCAAAATTATCTAATAGACCTATAATGAGAACCATAATAAATATCTAGCAACAACATTAAAAAGTAAAACAGGTAAAATTAACTTGATAATATACTTTATCATAATATATCCAAAATGTATTTTTAAATAATTAAAAATTGACCTATTTTTCAATTTTTTTGTATCATACTGTCTTCAAAATCTACCATGTATTTTTTTTTAATTGATTATATATATTTGTGGGGTACAAATCAGGATAATTAGTTTACTCATGTTTACAAAAGGTAGTCAACCTTTGTGACTCTTGACTAGTTTCTCACCAACACCCCCCTTTCCCACCTCTGATACCACAGTTCTATTCTTTTCTAGAGGAACTTTAATGTATTATCGTGATAGTTTCTTTTTTTCTTTCTTTTCTTTCTTTCTTTCTTTATTTTGGTCCCCAATTATGAGTGAGGACATGTGGTATTTCTCTTTCTGTGCCTGGCTTATTTCAGTTAACATAATTTTCTCTAAGTTCATCCATGTTGTTGCAAATGGCAGGATTTCATTCTTTTCTTATGGCAGTGTACTATTCCATTGAGTATATATCTCACCTTTTCCTTATTCAGTCATCTGACAATGGACATTTAGGTTGATTCCATCTCTTGGCTATCGTAAATAGAGCTGGACAAAAAAATGGGATTGTTGGGTGATAGAGTTTGGATGTGCTGTCCCCACCAAAACTCGTGGAAATCTGATCTCCAATGTGGCAGTGTTGGGAGCTGTTTGAGTCATGGGGTCGGATCCCTCATGAATGGATCAGTGCGCTCCCTGGGGGTGGGGGACCTGAGAGAGATCTCCTTCTATTAGTTCCTGTGAGAGTTGGTTATTTAAAAGACCCAGGCACCTCCCCTCTCTCTCTTGCTTGCTTTTGCCATGTGATCTGCTTGTACCCACTGGTTGCCTGCCAATTTCCACCATGAGTAGAAGCAGCCTGAGGCCCACACCAGACACACCTGTCCCAGAATTGTTAGCCAAATAAATCTCTGTTCTTTGTAAATTACCCAGTCTCAGATATTCTATTATAGCAACACAAAATGGGCTAATGCACTGGATCATATGTCAGTTCTATCTGTAGTTGTTTGAAGAAACTCCATACTATTTTCCACAATGGCTGAACTAATTTACAGCCCACCAATAGTGTAGGAGTGTTCCCCTTTCTCTGCATCCTTGCCAGCATTTGTTATTCTCTGTCTTTTTGAAAATAGCCAGTCTAATTGGGGTGAGATGATATCTCACTGTGTTGTTGTTGTTTTTAATTTTAATTGATTCGATTTAACTATTTCACATTCTCTCTCTCTATATATATATATTGAAACATCACATTGTACCCCATAAATGTATATAATTATAATTTGATGATTAAAATAATATTAATTAAAAGTTTAAAAAACATATAAGATATCTTTAATCTTCATCAGAAGCATAGGTGCAAAATTATAAATATATTTTGTATATTTACATTTAATCATTTAGCCATTAAATTAAGTAAAATGGGTTTTATTCCACTAATAAAACAATGATTCAAGATTAGAAAATTTATGTAGGTTATTTATTAAATCAAAAAATTCAGGTAGATAAAAATACTTAATCACAGAAGTATATCAAATAAAACATTTGATGACTAATCATGCCAAGTAGAATAGAAAAAAAAAAAAAAAAAGTCCTACCAAGCAAGAAAAAAATCTGCAAGCATTATAATCAATAGTTAAAATTACAGCATTTCAGTAAAGATAAGGCTAAAACAGGGGCTAATTAAACCTGTCCCCATTCACAACTACACAGGATGTCTGAGCTGGGGCCAAAAAGGGAAGAGGAGAAAACAGAAAACAACTTCAGTCAAGGACTTTAACTGCACTTATGCACATATAACAAACTAGAAAAGCAAGATAATCTATTTTAAATTTTAAAACAGAAACTGTTAGAATAACAACATTTAGAAAATTGGGCAACTATATATTCTACATGCTAAAATCACTCTTTACTTTTTAGTAGTAAATCTTAATAGACAATATAAATGCCAACAATAAAAAAGGGAAAAAATTTGACTGATTCCCCAGTAGCCAAAGTACCATGAGATTGATTTACAAATCATTCTCAAGACTGTGTGAAGTCACAAAACATTTCTGAAATACACAGAAAGGGACATGTTTGCAGACTAACAAAACAAATCCTTTGATGGGAAGAACTAGTAAAATTAAGATAAAAATGATACAGATTCAGCCGAAAAAAATAGTATTTATGGTATTCTTTTATTTGAAAATTATTTTGTATATATCTTGAATTACATTCATTTTAAAGTTTAAAATAATATGTTCATATCTGATTTGAAAATCTCCTCCATTTCAATTTCATTCAATGCTACTTTGTCTCTCTTTAACTCAGTGTGGTTTTGATTTGCATTTCTCTGATGCCGTCATTGGAGATTTCATGGGAGAACTCTAGCTGGGTTTTGAAGATTGGCTAGAGGTTTGACTAGGTAAAGGAAAGGTGAGGGAGCTTCTTGGAGGAGAATAGCCTGAGCAGAAGCACAAAGCATAATTAAACATGGCATGTTGGATGATTCGAGGAGAAGGCCTTACCTGGCTGGAGCAAAGAGTAAGATGAGAAATGACTTTAAAGTTAGAGGTGTCAGATTCTAGGGCGTGGTGGAGCTGTGCCAAAGACAAGCTAACTGCCACCTGAAAAATTCCCAATTCTCTTTTGGTGCCACCTCAAGAAAGTTACAATAACAAGTCCTCCCATTTACATAATTGCAGGTCATTTTTGGTAACCACCCTTTCAACTTTGTCTCTTTTAGGCTACATTTACTTCTTTTCAGGACCAAAAACATACAAGTACGATACAGAGAAGGAAGATGTGGTTAGTGTGGTGAAATCTAGTTCCTGGATTGGTTGCTAAATAGAAAGGTTTAATCTTTCCTGAGGAATAAAGATGACTGCAAGCAGCTGGTAACTGGATGTGAAGGACTAAAGCGTAACGCAGGATAAGGATTCTTCCCACGGCCTTCAGTTCTAAGAGCAATTTAGAGTTCATTGAAAATAATATGCTTCTACATTTTTTCACAGTTGTGTATTCAGAATTTCAATGCAAATGAGAAATTCCTACATCTTTAATATCTCAAAACTGTCCTCTTTGCTCCAAAACAGCAGACACCACTTCGGTTCAGGGCACCCAATGTGTCTCAGTTTAATTACTGAGACAATTTCCTAAACTGGTCTCTCTGCTTCACATGTGATCCCTTTAAATCAAGGTTTCTCAACTTCACCACTATTGATATTTTGGGCTGCATAATTCTTTGTTGTGGGGAGGCTGTCTTATGCATTGTAGGATGTTTGACATCCCTGGCCTCTATGCAGTAGATGCCAGTAGCACCATCCTACCCCATCACATGACAATCAAAAATGTCTTCAGTCATTACCAGATATCCCCTGATGGGCAAAATCACTCCAAGTTAAGAATCACTGCTTTAAACCCTTCTCCACAGTATGGCCTGATGAATTAGTTTTCTAAAATGAAAACCAGATCCATCACTCTCTTGCTTAAAGTCCTAAATGGCTTTCTACTGTACCAGAAAAATTCCCAAACCCCTTAGTTTAGTTTATAAGGGCCTGCATGGTCTGGCCCCTGCTAACTCTCTGACTGACTTCCACTCTGGATCCATTCAACTCAACTAAGGCTAGTGAAGAAAATCACACAACCACCCCAGTGGTTCAGCTACAAACTCCTGCATGCTCTGCCTCATGACTACCTTTCCAGTCTCCTTTCCTACTGTACATCCTAATTTCTATTATATTTCAAATTCTCTAATTTTCTTTATTCCCTCTTGTATCCATACTTTGGCTCATGCTGTTCCTGATGCCTGGGATGCCTTTGCCCTACCCTGTGGCCAGGTTAAGTGACACCTGCTTTAGAAAGTGCTCCTTAACACTCCCCTCTCCAGTGGCTGGCGACAGCTGGTGCAGGGCTGCCAAGAGCAAGAGGTGGAGTGGGTGGTGTGGCCAGGGCATGATAGGCAGTGCCAAGGAGTGGCACCCCACGAAAAGTGACCCTGGGTCTTCACTGAGCTTAAGGATTTGAGTGCCAAGGAGCCCAAGTAGAAGATATATGGAGTTTAGAGCCTGAGAATTTAGAAAAATTAATGCCAGTTCATGGGTAATTTTTCTTTTCAAGTGGCAGCCAGGAGAAGAACTAGAAGGCTCTGTGATTCATGACTCCAGACTTGACATGGTATTTTTTGCCAAGCAGGTAATTAATAATGCTTGTGCTACTCAAACTATAGTAAGTGTGTTATTAAACTGTACTCATCAAGGTGTCCATTTAGGAGAGACATGATCAGAGTTTTTAAAGAATTTTCACAAAGTTTTGAAGCAGCAATGAAGGGCTTGGCACTGAGCAATTTAGATGTGATTTGACAAGTACACAACAGTTTCGCCAGGCAGCAAATGTGTGAATTTGATGCATAGACATCAAATTTGCTGTCAGTTATATTCCTGTTGATGGAAGACTCTATGAATTAGATGAATGAAGAGGAGGACCGATTGATTTAGGTGCATGCAATCAAGATGACTGGATCAGCGCAGTGAGGCCAGTCATAGAAAAAAAGCATACAAATTACAGTGGAGGCAAAATTCCATTTAACTTAATGGCCATTGTGTCTCACAGAAAAATGATATATGAACACGAGATAGCAGAGTCACAGTTGAAATTGAATTACCACACTGAAATTATAAAAGTATTTTCTTAGCCTTTTCTTACACTATACTAATATCAGTACAAGGAAACAATAGTGACTGCAAAAGATCACCATGTCAAATTGCACAAATTTATTTCCCTTCCAGTCAATTACAGCTTTCAGAATGCTACAACCAAGGGAGTGCCATAGAGATACTGAGTTCAACTATGAACAGTTTTTTTTTGTTTTGTTTTGTTTTGTTTTGTTTTGTTTGTCTTAGCTGAAAATAATCCCCTCTAAATTTCAGAGGGTATAAAGTCTGAGACAGAATAATATCCTAGTTACCAAAATCGAGAAATCATACACTTCAACATTTTTATTGGTTTCCTTTATACTTGCTTTACTTACCAATTCTTCATGTAAAGCTGAAATATACATTCAATGATATATTTTGTCATGGTATATAAAGGATACATTAGAGACAAACTGTAAATTCTATATTTAAATATAATATATTTTTGTGGGCACAGCTGCATTTGGTTCTATTGAAAGTGATTATTACAGACATGACTCCTGATTTTTGAAACAAAGTCTAAAATATTGAATGTTTTAATCATATGTAAAAACACATAGTAATTATATAATTTCACAATGTAAATGAACTTGTATAATATATTGTAGCTTCAAAAGGGAACTGGATATAATACTGTGGAATAACTTATATACACCTTATACACAAACTATAGTCTTTTTCCTAAGAAATGAAGATGTTTCTAATTGTGATATGTCAGCGTGAAGGAACAAAGGAGAATGCAAAGAAGTGTGTTTGAGATGTTGTTTAAGTTTAGGAATTGTCATGCAATTTAGATAGTACGAATGTCATCCATCTAAAATCTAAGTTAAATAAGAAAAATAGGTATCGCTCATATGAAAATGCTAAGAACATAGAATATATTAAAACATATAAAACGAGGGAAGGTTATTCTATAGAGATGATTGTGTATTAAATATAGAATTTCTTGAATGGATTTAATAGCAGCAGTTAGAAAGAGAATTGCTAAAGTCAGATATGCCGAAAGGTTATTGTACAAGGGTCCACAATTGAAACAGGACTTAGGAGAGCACTTAGAGCATGTTCCTGTATTTCCAGAGATGATAGAGTCAAGCATATAGAGTAAAATTTTTGATTGCCCTTTCAGGGTAAACACAGCTAGTGTGTTGCTGGGAGGGTAAGATCTTTAGCATCCACCCCAAACTGGCCGGGTATGTTGTCTCTGAGATCATTAAAGACCACATAAGAGCCACATTTCCACTACATACTGTATTGTACTTTTACATATGGAAAGAGAAAATAAGACTCCAGAGAAAGGTGTGTGCCTTTGGAAAAGAAAATATGGTTTTAGAAGTGTCTCACTCACCACACAAAGGCATATAGTTTATGTGAGCCATTACAAAGCAAATTTCTGCAAGAACTAAGGGCTTGTACTGGCTGATTAACAATCAGCCCATCTGTTCATTAGGCTTCCTGAGCACTGCATAGCAGAAAAGGCACAGTTTGTTACCTGAACTTTACTGTGAGGTGAGAAAATATTTAATAAGGAGATCGAAATTTGTATTTGGGTTCAGAATATGAGGCAATCCTTCCCTTTTATGGTAATAACCCACCTTGAGCTTACTAGAAGTTATATATAAAAGCTAAAAGTAGAGCAATAATTCAAAAAATAACTTTTTTGTAAGAAAATACCAAACTTATTTAAGAAATAAACTCTGTTGGTATCTGACTTTAAATATCAATATTTTTTTTTCTGGTAAAAGTTTAACTCAAAAGTATAATTATTTTTATTGTCCTTACATTTGTTAGCAACACAATTTAAATTTTGGTATATATAACCAAAACTGAATATTATTCTTTTCTCTCCTAGGCTTGGAAACTTGGAAGAAACTACAGAAATAATACCACCTTTTTAGTGTTCCCATTTGTTCACAGTCTTTTATTCCTTCCCATATATTTCACATATGGTGTTCCATATTTTTAGCAGCAACAGTGCAGGTAACATATACTTACAACAGGTGTTCATGAATAAAACCAAATAAAAAGGTAACAGCTCCTGGATTTTGCAGTAGAATAGTTCCCAACGTTGAAATTTCCAAGCAGCTATCAGTTTGCTCCCCACAGCTAGTAAACAGTGCAAGCACATGGAATTCAAATAACAATGTAAAGTATTGCTACCTATCACTGGGGATGAGAATCAAATTTCACATTCTCAGCAATGTATTTGTTAACATTTAATTCTCATACTCACACTAGTTATTATCCATATTTCCATAAAAAATGAAACTGCCAAAAGTAAAAAAAGCTGATAAAAATAGACTTTATTTATAGGATCAAGTCTTTTTACTGACACTTTTAAAGAAGTTTATTCATCTAATTTTCTCACTAGTTTTGGGTTAATAGCTAAAGAATTCAATTGCATTTCATTGTGAACACAAAAGACATTCCCTATGAAGAAGAGGTACTGATTTTCGATACAGGTATAATTAGCAGCAATAAAAATTACTCCCAAATTGTCCTTTC
>NW_007736738.1:40816-46193 GCF_000696425.1 Galeopterus variegatus
AGTGAGCGGGAACCGGTCTGTATGCGGGATCCGAACCCTCGGCGGGAGCGCCGCCGCGCTCTCAAGCGGCACACTGCAGCAGTGCGCCACCGGGCCGGCCCTTTACTGACACTTCTAAAGAAGTTTATTCATCTAATTTTCTCAGTAGTTTTGGGTTAATAGCTAAAGAATTCAATTGCATCTCATTGTGAACACAAAAGACATTCCCTATGAAGAAGAGGTACTGATTTTCGATACAGGTATAATTAGCAGCAATAAAAATTACTCCCAAATTGTCCTTTCCAAAATATCAACTTCAGTTATACAATTCTGTTTTAACTGTTTCCTAAAAGTGAGAAATAATCTGTAGCACATGACTAACCCTCCATAATTTACATTGTTTTGTACCTGATTCATTGTAGAGGCTGTATATCTCCAAAACAGCTTTAAGCTCCTAGAGGGTATATGTTTTTCACTGGTCTCCAAAAGCCCTAACTTGTTGTAGCCAAATGTAGCCAAAATTTAAATTGTAAACTGAAAAATGGCATGTTCACTGTAATTTACAAAAACACTGAACTCTTTCATCACTAGAGCAAGATTAATAAATAACAGCACTTAGAAAAATTCACTCACATAGATTTATAAGAAAAGAAGCACTTAACTTGCTATTCTTTCTTAAAAAAAAAAAAAAACTATATGACCAGTTTAGTTCATATCTAACCTTGAATAGAAGTTATAAGGGGATATTCCTATATTTGCACATTAGAATAACAGTAGATTTTCATTAAATATAATAGATTCAGCAAATGTGAATAAAAACTCCTTGAATGATGGTGAATATATGACTGAAATGAAATCCTAATAGAAAAATATCAGAATCATAAACAATATTAATTGAAGATCTGTACTGTACATATCTCAGAACTATATGTCAATGTGATTAAAATAAATAATTTGAAATATTTCCAGCTAGAAATTATTATAATACAAATTGGTGAGAGCAAAATCTATACAATATTTCTTTATTTTCCTTTCACTTCTCAATATGTAGAATCCTTTGGTCATTGTTCTTCACCTTAAGTTATTTCTATATTGCATTGATTCAAATTGATTATAATCCCAGTCTTCAAGGGCTCTCCTCCCCTGCCAGATGTCCCACTGTGCCTTGTGAGACCTCATCTCTATGATTAACCCTTTTCTCTACACTCATTATTTTTCTTTGTGGTTTTATAATTTTGTTTGACATTCTGCCGTTATTTCTTCTCCATATTGAGTGCCTGTAGATTTTTGAAAGAGGTGACAATGTACTTTAAAATGTTTATGGAAAGATTCATTCTATTATTTATTTACTTACTTACTTATTTTTGGTGGCCATCCACTATAGGGATCTGAACACTTGACTTTGGTGTTACAATGCTGTGCTTTAACCATCACATTATCTTTTAATTCTACTGTTCCATGAACCTTTTGAAGTGCTCGCATATGTAGGTAACTAATGTATCAAGCCTGTTTGGTGAATCTGCATCTTCATTATTTTTCTGGATACCCACACTCCTATTCCTTTGGTCCTGACAACTTTGTTCAGCATGGCATTCCCATCTCCTTTATGGAAAACTTCTGGATCTCATCGAGTGCTTGAGGAGCGTGCATCTTGAAGCCCACTCCATGGGTGTGCTTGTGAATGTGGGTAGTGTATTGTGCGGTTATCACCTCATGGATAATAGAAGGCCTTTCTTTTTATCCTCACCCTTTTCTGTGGGAGCCATTCTTTCAGGCCCACTCTAGAAAGGACTCTCCCACACACTCTTAAACATCTATGAAACCTTACTTTTACACTTTGAAACTTATTGGAAACTGCCACTTTTTATGAAATTGGCTCTTTCTCCATCACTCATCCTTAAGTGTGAGGAGTTAAGGCTGGACATTTTTGCTTCTCAATGATGTTACTACTTGCCTATTTCTGTAAAAATATACCTATAAAAGAAAAACTTGTGTTTTTAACCATTAATACTATTTTAACTGTTACTGCTAGGTGAGATCCACCTTCTACCCCTGCTAGTTTCTGTTGATTTTCAAATGACTAGCTAACTCACTTATTTTCTGGACAATTTGCCATATGGCTCAGAGTCTTTCATTGGACATCAAGAAAGTTCTCATAATCTTTTAAATACCATGGTCTCTCTGTTTTATAACTCCTACATCTATTTTTTTTTCTCTGCACTTTGTTCAACAGCCTTCTTTATGTACTTTGTTATCACCTAAAAATATTCTATCTCCGAAATCACTAAATAAGATCATGTGTTCTTTCCCACCTTAATCTCTCATATACTTTCATCTTGTCTCCCCTTTGACCTCATTAAAATCTCCATCACATGAAACTTTCTACTTTTTCCTACCTCTCAGCCACCCCTTCACTTCCCTCCCTGTGGTCCATAATTCCAACAGTATCTGGTCAATGATCCTAAGTCCCTTGCCCATTATATATGTATGCTGTTCACCTGGATACCATCTACCTGATTGAATTCAACTATCAGTCAACTTTCCCGTAAGCATGTCCCAATTTTAACTTGATCGTCTAATTCAGACTCCACCTTGGATTTAAAGTAANAGTGAGCGGGAACCGGTCTGTATGCGGGATCCGAACCCTCGGCGGGAGCGCCGCCGCGCTCTCAAGCGGCACACTGCAGCAGTGCGCCACCGGGCCGGCCCTTTACTGACACTTCTAAAGAAGTTTATTCATCTAATTTTCTCAGTAGTTTTGGGTTAATAGCTAAAGAATTCAATTGCATCTCATTGTGAACACAAAAGACATTCCCTATGAAGAAGAGGTACTGATTTTCGATACAGGTATAATTAGCAGCAATAAAAATTACTCCCAAATTGTCCTTTCCAAAATATCAACTTCAGTTATACAATTCTGTTTTAACTGTTTCCTAAAAGTGAGAAATAATCTGTAGCACATGACTAACCCTCCATAATTTACATTGTTTTGTACCTGATTCATTGTAGAGGCTGTATATCTCCAAAACAGCTTTAAGCTCCTAGAGGGTATATGTTTTTCACTGGTCTCCAAAAGCCCTAACTTGTTGTAGCCAAATGTAGCCAAAATTTAAATTGTAAACTGAAAAATGGCATGTTCACTGTAATTTACAAAAACACTGAACTCTTTCATCATTATAGCAAGATTAATAAATAACAGCACTTAGAAAAATTCACTCACATAGATTTATAAGAAAAGAAGCATTTAACTTGCTATTCTTTCTTAAAAAAAAAAAAAAACTATATGACCAGTTTAGTTCATATCTAACCTTGAATAGAAGTTATAAGGGGATATTCCTATATTTGCACATTAGAATAACAAGTAGATTTTCATTAAATATAATAGATTCAGCAAATGTGAATAAAAACTCCCTGAATGATGCTGAATATATGACAGAAATGAAATCCTAATAGAAAAATATCAGAATCATAAACAATATTAATTGAAGATCTGTACTGTACATATCTCAGAACTATATGTCAATCTGATTAAACTAAATAATTTGAAATATTTCCAGCTAGAAATTATTATAATACAAATTGGTGAGAGCAAAATCTATACAATATTTCTTTATTTTCCTTTCACTTCTCAATATGTAGAATCCTTTGGTCATTGTTCTTCACCTTAAGTTATTTCTATATTGCATTGATTCAAATTGATTCTAATCCCAGTCTTCAAGGGCTCTCCTCCCCTGCCAGATGTCCCACTGTGCCTTGTGAGACCTCATCTCTATGATTAACCCTTTTCTCTACACTCACTATTTTTCTTTGTGGTTTTATAATTTTGTTTGACAATCTGCCGTTAGTTCTTCTCCATATTGAGTGCCTGTAGATTTTTGAAAGAGGTGACAATGTACTTTAAAATGTTTATGGAAAGATTCATTCTATTATTTATTTATTTACTTACTTATTTTTGGTGGCCATCCACTATAGGGATCTGAACACTTGACTTTGGTGTTACAATGCTGTGTTTTAACCATCACATTATCTTTTAATTCTACTGTTCCATGAGCCTTTTGAAGTGCTCTCATATGTAGGTAACTAATGTATCAAGCCTGTTTGGTGAATCTGCATCTTCATTATTTTTCTGGATACCCACACTCCTATTCCTTTGGTCCTGACAACTTCGTTCAGCATGGCATTCCCATCTCCTTTATGGAAAACTTCTGGATCTCATCGAGGGCTTGAGGAGCGTGCATCTTGAAGCCCACTCCATGGGTGTGCTTGTGAATGTGGGTAGTGTATTCTGCGGTTATCACCTCATGGATAATAGAAGGCCTTTCTTTTTATCCTCACCCTTTTCTGTGGGAGCCATTCTTTCAGGCCCACTCCAGAAAGGACTCTCCCACACACTCTTAAACATCTATGAAACCTTACTTTAACACTTTGAAACTTATTGGAAACTGCCACTTTTTTATGAAATTGGCTCTTTCTCCATCACTCATCCTTAAGTGTGAGGAGTTAAGGCTGGACATTTTTGCTTCTCAATGATGTTACTACTTGCCTATTTCTGTAAAAATATACCTATAAAAGAAAAACTTGTGTTTTTAACCATTAATACTATTTTAACTGTTACTGCTAGGTGAGATCCACCTTCTACCCCTGCTAGTTTCTGTTGATTTTCAAATGACTAGCTAACTCACTTATTTCATGGACAATTTGCCATATGGCTCAGAGTCTTTCATTGGACATCAAGAAAGTTCTCATAATCTTTTAAATACCATGGTCTCTCTGTTTTATAACTCCTACATCTATTTTTTTTTCTCTGCACTTTTCTCTGCACTTTGTTCAACACCCTTCTTTATGTACTTTGTTATCACCTAAAAATATTCTATCTCCGAAATCACTAAATAAGATCATCTGTTCTTTCCCACCTTAATCTCTCATATACTTTCATCTTGTCTCCCCTTTGACCTCATTAAAATCTCCATCACATGAACCTTTCTACTTTTTCCTACCTCTCAGCCACCCCTTCACTTCCCTCCCTGTGGTCCATAATTCCAACAGTATCTGGTCAATGATCCCAAGTCCCTTGCCCATTATATATGTATGCTGTTCACCTGGATACCATCTACCTGACTGAATTCAACTATCAGTCAACTTTCCCATAAGCATGTCCCAATTTTAACTTGATCGTCTAATTCAGACTCCACCTTGGATTTAAAGTAACTTATTGTGAAATGCAAATCTTATCACATCTCATTCTTACTTAGAACTCACCAATATCTTTTATCACTTTTAGCATAAAGTCCAGAATTTTATATGGCCAAGAAATATCTATGTGACCCGAACTCCATCACTTTCAAATTCATCTTTTGCCATAGGTTTTTCTTCATTTATCCCCCCCCCCCCCCCCCCC
>NW_007736738.1:47183-49067 GCF_000696425.1 Galeopterus variegatus
TATATATATATATATATATATATATATATATATATATATATTGCACATTTATCTGTTGTTTATCGACTCTTTTTTAGTTTAAAACATGTGTATGTTTCTTAATCATTGCTCAATATGATTTATATTTTTCTTGGTATTACAATAAAATTATACACTGTTAAGCCCTTTAAAGAATAGAGCCATGTCTTTTTCATCTCATTTCTCCCCTGACAACATAGATCTTATGGGCCTCCATGTGCACCCTCCCAAAGCCCTCCTGTTGTCCCCAATGCAGCAAAAATGTAGATGCTTTCCAAATATCTTATACCCTTTCTTTCTTAAAAAAAGAATCCTAGCTTTATTCAATAAAGTTATGTCAGCCAAAATAATGCATTCCCTAGCCTTCATTGCAGATAAATATGGGCATGTGACTAAGTTTCCATCAGTGAGACTAAAAGAGAAGTGTCTATGGAAGACTGCTTAGTCAGCCAAGAAGTATACATTTTGGCTATTTCCTGCTTTCCCATTTCTCTTTTTCATAAAAGGAACACATGCTGATGGTAGCTCTGCCAACCTTTCTGTATTATGAATTGAGTTTGAGCATAGAAACAACATTTTACAAATACGAAGAAGATGATAGGAAGAGTTTACGTCCCTTTAAATTGGATGAGTTTGCCAGATTCAAACAGAATGCCATAATTGGGTTGAATATAATTAGTTGTCACTCACAATTAATTCCTACCTCCTCAGAAAGTTTTCTGTGCTGCAAATCTTAGAAAGCTGAAGACTGCATTTCTTAGATATCACTAGATATATGAAAAAATAGGATTCAAAATTAGATGAATTTGTATGAGATTTTGAAAGTGTTAACCTAAAATCCATCAGTTGTCTTGCTCTAACATGAAAGTGCCTCTACCATGCCAACATTTCTTCTTTGGTCCCCATTCCTATAAATTCTAAACTTAGTATTACTAACCTAGTATAGCAGTGCTTCTCATTGTTGCTCTAAGACATTCTCCCTTGCCACTGTGTAAAAGCCCAAGCTCTGATATTCATTTACATATAAGACTTACAATCTTGATTGTCATTTAACAAACCCTGATTACTCCCCATCTCCATGCAATCCACTCTAATTCTGGCATAGCTATACCAGCTTACACATTAAAAAAAAAAAATCTTTATTACCCTCTGGCCTTTCCATTCCATACACTTCTGTCCTCCGGTGATAGCATCAACTTTATCTCAAGCACTCATTCCCCAGGTCATACAGTAAAGCAGACCCTGGCATCACTGGAAACAGCAATATTTACATAAATCAAATATCATGCAACCTCTTCCCTAACTACCTTTTCTAATTTTAAACCTCACTCTTTCATGGATTCCCAAATCCAACAATCCTCAAGTCCATCAAGACCACCAATCCATTGACCCAGGCTCCTAGTACACTATCTAATATGCTTTTCTGTCCCAAACTCTAGCACATATTCACCTATCTTTACTCTCTCAAGTTTGCTTCTTAGTTTAATTGGAATGTAAAAATTAGTAGAAAAGAACAGGCAAGGATCCCCAGGGCACTTCCTGTCCTTTCAGGTTTTACAGATGTTCTTTGGTGGTGTTAGACCTTTACTGGTTAATATAAGAACTTTGTCTCTGGTCTGTGGGTTTTTGTCTTTTCTTTCAGTTCTGTGTAGATATTCCCACCAGTTAAACTCTGCACTGGAACTAATTTGTTTTCCTTTGGTTACTTCTAAAATGGGGGAACTTCCTGTGGGACCCAGCAGTTGAGCTCTGTGGTCGAGCTAATTTGTTGCTGATTCTCCCGGGAAGGCTCTTTGCGCAGCTCAGGTTTTAATTGTTGACCTTGTAAGCATTTCTAGGTCTTGTGAGCTCTTATACACCTGGGTT
>NW_007736738.1:49497-51599 GCF_000696425.1 Galeopterus variegatus
CGAGCTAATTTGTTGCTGATTCTCCCGGGAAGGCTCTTTGTGCAGCTCAGGTTTTAATTGTTGACCTTGTAAGCATTTCTAGGTCTTGTGAGCTCTTATACACCTGGGTTGTGCAGAAACTCTGGTCTGGGCCTGAGTCTTTTCAGCAAACTACATCCCCTGCAGTTCTGTATTCCTGACCAGTCTCCACTAAGTGGTTCTGCTCTGATTAGAAGGAAGATCAGCTGTCTATGTTGTGCCCCAGTGTTCCCCCAGTGGGCCCATCTCCCCCACCACTCTCACTCCAAACACTTTCCAAGAGACCATGCACCTGTCCCTTACAGTGACTCACCAGCCTCTGAGTGACTCCTTTTTTTTAGTTGTCTATGGCCTCTCACTCCTGTGTGGGTCCACAGGAATGCTGTGAGTAGTCTTGCTGGCCTGGGAGCTACCAAGGCCCTCTTCTCCCTGGCAGCCTGCAAGCAACTACATACAAAGAGCACAGCTGCAGCTTTTGCCAGCTTTTGCTCCATGGGTTCACCAGGGCCAGTCTTGATGTGGCCAGGGCTCAAAATGGTCAGAGTGATTTTATCTTTCTCTCATCGTCACTTCTCCTGCCTTCATGAACTCTGTAGGTCTCTCTTCCTCTTCCCCTGAGATCTAGTAGCCCCAGCTTGGCACTGTGCTGCTCTTTAATAGTTGTAAATTGGTTAAGTATGGGAGAGTGTGATGCTGGGTACCATCTATTCCGCCATCTTGATCAGAAGACCACCAAGATTCAGTTTTTTAATTCATGTTTACCCAGTTGTTCCAAAACCATTTATTGTAAAACCTTTTTTTCTCTCATATAATTAACTTGGAACGTTTGTAGAAAATTAATTGAACATATGTGTTAGTTTTCTATTGATGCTATGACAAATTACCATAACTTAATGACTGAAAACAATGCAAATAGATAATCTTAGAATTCTGTAGGTAGTATCCAACACGAGTCATCCCAGACAAAATCAAACGTCAGCAGAGTGGTGGTCCTTTCTGGAGATTATAGAGAATAACCTGTTTCCTGGCCTTTTCCAGTGTCCGGGGACCACCTACATTCCTTGCCCCATCATCACGTTCCTCTGTCTTCAAAGGCAGAGATGGCACACCATCACTCTGTTCTTCCATAATCACATTTCCCTCAAACTCTCTTCCTCTGTTTTTTCTTTGTCCAGTTTTTAGAACCATTGTGATCACATTGACCCCACCAAATGATCCGAGATACTCTCCCTATTTTAAGGTTAGTTAATTAGCAATCTTAATTCAATCTGCAACCCAAATTCCCCTTAACATTTTTACAGGTTTGGGGGATTAGGATGTGGAAATATTTGGAAAACCATTCTACATAACATTCTACATATATGTGTGATTCTACTTTTTGACTCTCTCTTCTGTTTCATTGATCTATTTATCTGTCTTCACACCAATACTTCACTCTCTCAATTAATTAAGTTTATTAGAAAGGTAAGTGTTAATATCAGGTAATTGAGTTCTTAACATAATTCTTCAAGATTGTTTTGTCAATTCTTGGTCCTATGTTTTTCCGTATAAACTAGAGAATCTTTTTTTTTTTTATTTTATACACAACAGTTTTTTGGATTTTGATTGGATTACATTGACTTTATAAATCAATAATAGGGGAATTAAAAATTAAACAAAATGGAGCTTTTCAATGAATTTATGTGGGATATTTTTCATTTATATAAGTCCTCTTCAAATTCTCATAGCAATATTTAACATTTTCATTATAGCAATGTTAAATACCATTTATTAAAATTGGTCCTAAGTAGTTTATTTTTGATACTATTATATGTAAGGTACAATTTTTAAAATAAAGTATTTCTTTTTAATTCTTTACTACTAGTATATAATGACTATTGGATTTTTTAAGAAATTATAAAATTTTATTTTTTCTCTTTCTTGTTATTACAGCAGTTGATTGTACATATCTGTGGTGCACAGAGTTGAACAGCAATACCTGTGTGCAATACATGATGCTCAAATTGGGATAAAAACAATGTACTCATTTTTCATGGCCCTTTACCAATTCCTCTTTTACCTGCCTCCCCCTCCTCATTTCCCAC
>NW_007736738.1:52264-52755 GCF_000696425.1 Galeopterus variegatus
GCAGTATTTCATCCTTTTTTAATGGCAGAGTAGTATTCCATTGTGTGAATGTACCACATTTTCCTTCTGCAGTCATCTGGCAATGGACATTTAGGTTGGTTCCAGCTCTTGGTTATTGAAAACAGAGCTGTGATAAACATGGGAGTGCAGGTATCCCTTCAACATAATGTTTTCTATTCTTTTGGTTATATACCCAGCAGTGGAATTGGAGAATTAGATAGCAGATTTATCTGTAGTTCTTTGAGGAAACTCCATACAGTTTTCCATTATGGCTGCACTAATTTACAATAATACCAATAGTGTAGGAGGGTTCCCCTTTCTCTACATCCTTGCCAGCATTTCTTGTTCTCTGTCTTTTTGATAATAGCCAGTCTAACTGAGGGGAATCATATTTCAACTTGATTTTGATTTGCATTACTCTGATGTTGAATGATTCCTTAAATTAATTAATTTATTTATTTATTTTGAATAGTCATGAGATACAAAGCTGA
>NW_007736738.1:53083-60890 GCF_000696425.1 Galeopterus variegatus
TGATTCCTTAAATTAATTAATTTATTTATTTATTTTGAATAGTCATGAGATACAAAGCTGAGTGTCCCCCCTCCAGCCCATGATGTGGGGACCAGATTCATATTGGGAACATACCCATTACCAGAAATTGTTTTTGTACCCTTTGACCCCTTCCAATTATCCTCCAACCTCCCTACTCTTCCTCCTCTCCCCTCAACTTCAATGTGTAGCCCTAGGAATGATGTTGATCATTTTTTCATGTATCTGTTGGCTATTTGTATATTTTCCTTTGAGAAATGCCTATTCAGCACCTTTTGCCCATTTTTTGATTGGGTTACTTGTTTTTTTTTATTGTTAATTTGTTTGAGTTCCTTGTATATTCTGGATATTAATCCTTTGTTGATTGCATAGTTTGCATATATTTTCTCCATTCTGTAGGTTGTCATTTCACTGTGTTGATTTGCATATATTTTCTCCCATTCTGTACATTGTCTTTTACCTCTGTTAATTGTTTCTCTTGTTGTGTAGCTTTTTAGCATCATATAATCCCATTTGTTTATTTTTTTCTTTTGTTGCCTGTGCTTTTGGGATAATATTCATAGAGACTTTGTCAAGTCCACTTCCTGAATTGTTTCCTCTATCTTTTCTTTTAGGAATTTTATGGTTTCAGGTCTTACATCTTTAATCCATTTTGAGTTGATTTTGGTGTATGGTGAGAAGTATGGGTCTAGTTTCATCTTTCTACATAGGGATTTCCAGTTTTCCCAGAACCATTTATTAAAGAGGCAGTCTTTTCTCCAGTGTACGTTTTTGATGCCTTTGTTGAAGATCATTGGCTGTAAGTACCTGGGTTCTCTATTCTGTTCCATGCTGTATTGTTTACTCTAGCTTTGTAGTATAATTTGAAGTAAGGAAGTGTTATACAACTGGGTTAATTTTTTTTGTTTTTTGTTTAGGATTGCTTTGCCTATTCAGGGTCTTTTGTTGTTCCATAGGAAAGTTAGGATTGTTTTTCTATTTTGGTGAAAAATGTTGTTGGTATTTTAATGGGGATTGCATTGAATTTGTAGATCACTTTGGGTAGTATGGATATTTTTACAATGTTATTTCTTCCAATCCAAGAACATGAAATGTCTTTCTATCTTTTTGTGTCCTCTATAATTTCTCTCAACATTGATTTACAGTACTCATTGTAGAGATCTTTCACCTCCTTGGTTAAATTTATTCCTAGATTTTGATTTGTTGTTTTTTGTTTGTTTGTTTGTTTGGTGACTATTTTAAATGGGCTAGCTTTCTTCATTTCTTTTTTTGCTAGTCCATTGTTGCAGAAATTGTTACAGATTTTTGCATCTCAATTTTTTATCCTGCAGCTTTACTGAAATAGTTTATCAACTCTAAGATTTTTTTTTTTTTTTTTTTGGTAGAATCTTTAGGCCTTTCTATGTGTAGGATCATGTCATCTCCAAACAGGGACAATTAGACTTCATCTTTTCCAATCTGTATGCCCTTTATTTCTTTCTTTTGCCTGATTTCACTGGATAATACTTCCAATACTATGTTAAATAGGAATGGTGAGAATGGGCCTCCTTGTCTGGTTACCATTCTTCCATTCAGGATGATATTGGTGGTGGATTTGTCATATATGGATTTTATTTTGTTGAGATACTTTCCTTCTATACTTAATTTGCTGAGAGTCTTTATCATGAAGGGATGTAGAATTTCGTCATTTTTTTTTTTCTGCATCTATTGACATAACACATGGTTTTTGTCCTTGATTTTGTTGATATGGTGTATTGACTTTCATATGTTTATCCATCCTTGCATCCCTGGGATGGATCACACTTGATCATGATGTATAATTTTTTGGATGTGTTGTATTCTATTTGCTAATATCTTGTTGAAGATTTTTGTGTCTATGTTCATCAAAGAAATTTGCCTACAGTTTTCTTTTTTGTTGTTGTATCTGTGTCTGCTTTTGGTATCAGAGTGTTAACTGGCCTTATAGAGTGAATTTGGGAGAATGGCCTGTTTTACAATTTTTTGGAATTGTTTGAAGAGAATTGGTATTAATTCCTCTTTAAAGGTTTGGAATGCTCTTTTTTTTTTTTTTTGTATTTCTGAATCTTTGTGTGATGATTGACACTGTTGGTCGTGTGTGTGTGTGCACGCATGTGAAATCTCCTTTTAAATTCCATGACTTCCGTAAGACCACTTTTCCTCGTTCTCTTCCAATCTTTTAAACCTTCATTCGCAATCTTCACTGTTAAACATTCTTCTTTATTCTTATCTTTATCCATTCATCTGTGATAGACATCTTAGGTATTTCCATGTCAAGGCTACTTTGAATAATGTTGCAATGAGCATGGGAATGCAGATATGTTTTCAAATTCCTGATTTCAAATATTTTGAATTTATACCCAGAAGTGGGATTGCTGAATTATATGGTAGTTCTATTTTTGATTTTGTGAGGAAACTTCATATTGTATTGAATAGTGGCTACACAATTCTACATTTCTACTCAACATTGTATAAGTATTCCCATTTCTTCATATCTTCACCAACACTTGTTATCTTTTGGTTTTATTTTATGTTTTATTTTTTAATAATAGTAATCCTAACAGATTTGAGGTGACATTTCCTTGTGGCTTTCCAGATGAGTAGTAATGTTGAGTGCTCTTTCATATATATGGTGGCCATTTGTATGTATTTTTTGGAGAAATGTCTATTCAGGTGATTTGCCCAATTTTTTAGTTAGGTGACGTTTTTGTTACTTTGTTTTTATTTTACTGCTGAGTTGTAGGATATTCTTCTGTCTTTTGAATATTAACCCCTTATTTTTGTTAATTTGTTTGTTTTTATTTTACTGCTGAGTTGTAGGATATTCTTCTGTCTTTTGAATATTAACCCCTTATCAGATAGATGGTTTGCAAATATTTTCTCCCATTCTTTAGGTTGTCTCTTTACTCTATTGACTGTTTCTTTTGATGTGCAGAAGATTTTTAGTTTGATAATCTCATTTGTCTGTTTTTGGTTTTGTTGCCTGTACTTATTGTGCCAAATCCAAGAAATTATTGCCAAAACCAATGTCAATAAACTTTTCCCATATGTTTCTTCAAGGAGTATTACAGCTTCAAAATATATTACAAAGGTACAGTGATTAAAACAAAATTAAAGTGTTGTAAAAATAGACACAGAGACCAATGGTAGAGAACAGAGAGCAAAGAAATAAACTCATACACGTACAGTCAATTGATCTTCAAAAATCTGACAAGGACATACAATGGATTAAGGATAAAGTCTCTTCAACAAATGGTGTTGAAATAATTCTATATCCACATTCAAAAGAAGGAATTGGACCTTTTTCATATACCATACACAAAAATCAACTCAAATCCTTAAAAAATTACTTATTCTCTTCTTGCCCTTAGGCCTTTTCTTTTATTTTCTTGCTCTATTACACAGTCTGCCTCCAGTCTAATGATTAATATAAGGTATAAAAAAGAGCAACCAAGTCTTTTCCCAATTTTAGAGAAAAATATTCACTGTTTCACAATTATGCATAATAGTTGTTTTATTGACACTATTAGACTGAGAAAATTCAAATCTATTTCTATTTGTCTGAATGATTTTCACGTTAAATAGTAATTTGTCATGTAATAAATTAAGAAGAAAGATATTATCTGTATATGTATTCCAGTATTTACTACTTTGGGTGACATTCATTTCTTATTGTAGAACTGAGTTTTTATTTTGTTATTCCCCTTTACATTGAAGAACTTCCTTTAACATTTCTTATAGTGTGGGTCTACTGGCTAGGAATTCTTTAAGCTTTTATTTATATTAAAATGTCTTTGTTTTGTTTTATGATTTAAAATATATACATACTTCCTACATGTAGAATTCCAGACTGACTTTTAAAAATAATTTTAAAAATAGTTTGCCATTTTATCTTAGTCTCCATCATTTTGCTGAGAAGTCAGTCATCTGGTGTAAACCATCTGGTATATGCTATACCAATGGTATAAACCATTGTTCCCCAGTGTGAAATGTGTCTTTATTTTATACTCTGCCTGCTTTTAAGATATTTCTTTTATATTTTGATTTTTAGCAACTTAACTACAATATGTCTAAATGTGTTTTGTCTGGATTTACCATGCTTGGCTTTTGGAGAACTTCATGGATCTGTAAGTTAATGTTTTCAACAAATTTGAGAATATTTTGACCAATATTTCTTCAAAGCTTTTTAGTCCCTATTTTCATCTCATTGAAATGAGACCATTTAACTGAAATTAGTTGCCAATAATTGTTGGTATGCCATATCCATATAATAATGCTCTTTTTTTTTTTTTTTGTATTTCTGAATCTTTGTGTGATGATTGACACTGTTGGTCGTGTGTGTGTGTGCACGCATGTGAAATCTCCTTTTAAATTCCATGACTTCCGTAAGACCACTTTTCCTCGTTCTCTTCCAATCTTTTAAACCTTCATTCGCAATCTTCACTGTTAAACATTCTTCTTTATTCTTATCCTTGAATGAAGGTTTCCTAGATATTATGTGTTTAGTATTCATCATTCCTTATTATGTTCTTTTCTGAGGTAATTTCTGTCAAATTTTGTCTTTGATCTTGAATTATCTTTAAGATTTAGATCAACATATTCAATTTACATTGAAAATTTGCCCAAATAAAAGCTGAACTCATTATTTATTTACTTTTTATTTTTTATATTTTATATCTTGAAGGTAATTTCTGTCAAATTTTGTCTTTGATCTTGAATTATCTTTAAGATTTAGATCAATATATTCAATTTGCATTGAAAATATGCCCAAATAAAAGCTGAACTCATTATTTATTTACTTTTTATTTTTTATATTTTATATCTTGTTTGATGGCACTTCCACTTACCCAGTCACATGAGCCAATGACTTGATTATCCTTCCAAATATATTAAATTCCTCACCACTACCTCCAACAATCAGTCATCATGACCTGCCAAGTCTAATTCCCAACCCTATTGTCATGTCTTAATCCAAGTCCTCATTATTCTGACCTTAACTATTACAAAAGAACTAGACTTATTACATTCAGTCAGTCTCACTTCTATTAATCTACCTTAAAGAAAAATCATGCATTCCAAAATACAAATTGAATCTTCTCTTTCCCCATTTTTAAACTGTTAGGTATGTCTCTAAAATCTAAAAGATACTGTTCAAACCCTTCAGCCTGGGATTAATGCCCTTTCAATAAGTATGATTCTCCAGTTTTTAATTTCAATGTTCTTATACATAAAACCTTGATATTATTATATATCCTTTAATAGGCTATTTTACTACCCTTTCCTACCTATCCAAAACTGGCTGTTTTAAAAATTGCTTAATCAGTGGCTTCCTATTCCTTCTAGGAAGCCTCTTTGAACAAAGTTATTTATTCTCTCTCTCATTTTGCTTCACATCTGTGAAGAGCATATTTGCATCTACCATATTTGTGTGCTTTCCCTGTATTTTCTTCCTTTCATTTTGTATAACCACTTTTAAGAGAGCCCTTAGCTTATGATAGATATGTATGCTACCTTTGTTTTGAGCTTTCAGTGACTATATTTTCTTCTTATTCTGTCTCTCCTTATTCTTTTTATTTATTTATTTATTTATTTATTTATTTATTTATTTATTTTGCTTCCCTTACTACACACATTAATACTCTGATTGTAAGAAAATAATGAAAGATATATTTACCTGTATACGAAAATCATACATTCCAACTGAGTGTTGTTTTTTTTTTCATTTTTTAAATTAGTAATTAGGTCAGATTAAAGTAGGCATTATTAATGGTCTTAATGCTTTAAAATAAAGCACAATATGGGATATATGTATATATATATACTGTTTTAATTTAGTGCTTCTTGTAAAAATATCACAAAAGATAATGGTGAACATCTTTCCTCTACTGCCACTGCTCAACTGAACAATGACTGAAATAGTACTTACTTACTAGATTACATGGTGTTTAAAAAGCCATAGTAAAGATGAACACAAACACCTATAACCTATATCTTTACAGTTTAAGGACCACATGCTTGCAAAAAAAAGTGACTCATTTTTACTTTAAAAGAAAATATGTACTTTTCTCTATATATCAGTTGTTAAAAATATTTAAACCTTAAAATGATAATGTAAAGCTAAAATAATGCTGTGGTGCTTCCTCTTCTTATCCACTTATTTAATGAAATGTGTGTTTATGTATAATTATGTAGAGGATTCTTAAAGCAAAGGTACTTCACAGGCCCTGGTTTTCCAAAGCCTTGCAGCTTCAAATATTGACTTTGCAAAGGACAGGAAATTTTCCTCAGGCTATAAAGTCTCTGGTGTAGTACCATATTTGTGTGCTTTCCCTGTATTTTCTTCCTTTCATTTTGTATCACCACTTTTAAGAGAGCCCTTCGCTTATGATAGATATGTATGCTACCTTTGTTTTGAGCTTTCAGTGACTATATTTTCTTCTTATTCTGTCTCTCCTTATTCTTTTTATTTATTTATTTATTTATTTATTTATTTATTTATTTATTTATTTATTTATTTATTTATTTATTTATTTATTTATTTATTTATTTATTTATTTATTTATTTATTTATTTATTATTTATTTATTTATTTTGCTTCCCTTACTACACACAGTAATACTCTAATTGTAAGAAAATAATGAAAGATATATTTACCTGTATACGAAAATCATACATTCTAACTGAGTGGGTTTTTTTTTTTTTTTCATTTTTTAAATTAGTAATTAGGTCAGATTAAAGTAGCCATTATTAATGGTCTTAATGCTTTAAAATAAAGCACAATATGGGATATATGTATATATATATACTGTTTTAATTTAGTGCTTCTTGAAAAATATCACAAAAGATAATGGTGAACATCTTTCCTCTACTGCCACTGCTCAACTGAACAATGACTGAAATAGTACTTACTTACTAGATTACATGGTGTTTAAAAAGCCATAGTAAAGATGAACACAAACACCTATAACCTATATCTTTACAGTTTAAGGACCACATGCTCACAAAAAAACGTGACTCATTTTTACTTTAAAAGAAAATATGTACTTTTCTCTATATATCAGTTGTTAAAAATATTTAAACCTTAAAATGATAATGTAAAGCTAAAATAATGCTGTGGTGCTTCTTCTTCTTATCCACTTATTTAATAAATGTGTGTTTATGTATAATTGTGTAGAGGATTCTTAAAGCAAAGGTACTTCACAGGCCCTGGTTTTCCAAAGCCTTGCAACTTCAAATATTGACTTTGCAAAGGACAGGAAATTTTCCTCAGGCTATAAAGTCTCTGGTGTAAGATAAAAAATTCTAACACAACAAGGTTGCTGGCTCAAAGACAGACTAGTTACTGATTGATATGTAAAGATAATGGAAAATTGCTGGAAGGAGAAGGAATGTTTGCTAAGATCAAGCTTTTGTTGGTGGATCACTTAATTGTCTAATGGAATGTCATCTGACTTGCTTCACTGAAAGTTACCAGCCTATATTGTTAAACTATAACCCTACATATGTTCTTTTCCTGTAACTTCCTGATCTGGAAAATAACTGCAGGAAGAGAACCCCAATTCAGGGTTAATTTCCCAAGGAAGGGATGCCTCTCGCTTGAGGGTTCTGGGGGAGATTAGCCACTTCAGGGTCTCTCACTGCTTAGAAGAGATGGGCTTTGAGTAATCCTTTGTGGTTCCATCACCCACAGGAAGTAGGGTAACAAATCCATGGGGGGCAAAGCAACATAATTGTGAAATGCATTTTTATAAAACATATCATCTTCTATATC
>NW_007736739.1:0-1267 GCF_000696425.1 Galeopterus variegatus
CTGTGGTTTAGACGTGCTGTGAGCTACGCGTTTGTTTTTTCAAGCCTACCCTACCGTGGGTGTTTTTTCTGCTACCAGCCAACACTGACCTGCAGAGCATCTTATTCTTCAAGAGAAAAATAATATTTTTAAAAAGTCAACTAGGCATCAATTATATCAAGAGCATTATTTTTAAAATTTTATTTATTTAGTGTTTCATTTTGAAACCACTTTGGACTTACAAAAGGGTTCCAAAAATAGCCTGATGGGTTCTTGTTTCTGCTTCATTCAGATTCTCCAAGTATGAACATCTGTAACCACAGCACACTGGTCAAAGCGGCAAATTAACAAGACAACAGTACTATTAAATAATCTGTACACTTTATTCAGCTTTTCCCAGTTTTCCCGCCAATGCCCTTTGGTCCAGGATCCATCCAGGATCACACTGGATACTGGGTGTGTCCTGTCTGCTCAGGCACCTCCAGTCTGGGACGGTTCCTCAGCCTCTCTGTNACCAACCTACTTCTTAACAAAAGACAAACGTGCCATCAGGTGAGAGCTGGAAATGGGAAGGAGATGGTGTCCAAAGGTCGCCCCACTCTGCAGGGCTGTGTCTCACCTGGGGGGCAGGAACTATGGTGAACGGGATCCACAGCAGGTCCAATGTCACTTAAGAATACCTCAGAATTTTATTTTACTTTTTACAGCTGAGTAAGTGAAGTAAGCAGGCACAGAAAGAAAAACACTGCACGATCTCACTCATATGTGGAATCTAAACAAAACAAAGGAAAGAAAAGCAAAACAAAACCCCAACAAATAAAATGGATTCTCTTAGAAGTAGAGAGTAGAATAATGGTTACCAGAGGCCGGGAGGGGGGATGGGGCAGGAGGTGGGGGAGGTGGATTAAGGGGTACAAAGTTACAGGCAGACAGGAAGAATAATTTCCGGTGTTCTAGGCTGACTAGAGCTAACAATAGTATATCGTATATTTCTAAATAGCTAGAAAAGAGGATCTTGACCATAATCATCAAAAATAAAAATGTTTAGGTGATGGCTAGTGAATCGTTGTACAATATGTACATGCATCGAAACCACACACCATACCCCACAAATATGCACAATTAGAAAAATAAAAAATAAATAAAAGTAAAAAATAAAAAAAAGAATACCTCCAGTGGCCACCAGACTCTTTGTTGCACTGACATTTCGCTGTGTAAAAACTGCTTAGAATAACTAGACCGGGATAACTAGTCAACCACACACATTGTTTCACTCACTGTCCTGGGA
>NW_007736739.1:2227-2671 GCF_000696425.1 Galeopterus variegatus
GGTAAACATCTCCCCTTTGCTCCAGGCATGCGTTCCAGCCATGGAAGTAAATACATGCTCTCAGTCAAAATAAAACAATGCGAAGGACATGAAGCAAACTTACGGGGCCACCTTTATGCTATGGTGTATTGGCTTGCATATGCTTTTGGCTTAGGGATGTGATAAATAGGTAAATGATAACTCTGAAAAGCAGGGTTTGTGAGCAAAACTAAATCAAGGCAGTCTGAGGCCACACGGTACATCTGGTATAGGATGCTTCGTGCTGTAAAATAACATTATCAAAGGGAGCAACACCTTTAACCTGCCACCTTGCATATCAAGTTAAAGACATTGAGGGGGAGAAACCAAAGATGCGGAAGGAGGGATGAAGAGGAAACAAGTCAGGGACTAGAAGAGCAGCGGACTCTCTGGCTGGGAACCTGTCCCAGGGCAAAGCCCCTGTCA
>NW_007736739.1:4038-5252 GCF_000696425.1 Galeopterus variegatus
TGTCAGGAGAAGCTGTGGTTCTAAGAAATCACATTTCCAGACAGCACCATGTCCCCAGGACATGGGCTGGGACTGAACTTGCAAGTGGCCGCTGGCTCCTGCCTTGGGTGTGGGGACCCTGCAAGCAGGACAAAACACCCAGACCCCTGACCCCTCTGTCCAGCCTCCCTCCCGTGGTGCTCTCTCTCTTTATATAGACATGTCCCAAATGTTCCCTCGGGTGGCCCTTGCTTGGCCTGTCTTCCAGCCACCACCCAGGAACCTCCTTTCTCTCAGAGTGAGATGACGAGTGAATGAATGGATGAGGAGCTTCTGCACGGTCCTCGGCTCTGCACTTCCGTCCCCATCGTGACCACGGTCCCCGTGGCCCCCTCCCTCCTGCCCCTCCCTCAGTCACCTGGTTGAGCCGTTCTGGTCCCTGCACCTGTCATGCTGCCTCTGGACGGCCTCCCTCTGCCCAGCCCTGGGCGCCACCACCGCTGTCTCTGGGCCTTCCTCTTGCCTTGCATCCCCCATGTCCTCCTTAGGCTCTTTTCTCTCGGCTGCATCTTCCAGTGATGATGAATGGGAAAGGGGCTCCTTCTTTGCTTCTCCTAGAGGAGGGAGCTCCTTTCACCCTCCCCACAAAGATGGGCTCATGGTAGGGACCCTTCCAGCTTCGTCTGCACCAGGCTCACTCCTCCCTTCAGTGGGGAGCTTTCACTACAGCAACATGGTTCACTAGTTTGTGTGCTCACAGAGCACATCCCCTCTTCCTCCTCCCACCCGCAGGCTGGCCTCCTCCCTGTGAATACCAGGGTGAGTGAGGCTGAGGCTGCGCTCACTGCAGAAAGCACTCTCATCATCGTGTGCTTGCATGGCACTCAGGAGCAGACTCCACCACACACTGCAATCCAGCACCACTGGAGAGGCTGACCCAAGGACCCTTGTCTGGCTATTCCCTCCCTGGCCCGAAGCCCCACTGGTCAGAGCTCAGAGTGTGGCACAGTTCCCAAACCCCCAGAGCCTGTCCCCCCCAACCACCACCCCACCTCCTCTGCCGCACAGAACGCCCCACCAGACCTCTCAGCCAGGCTCCCGATGTGACCTGACAGAGTGCTAAGTGCTGAGGGCGGGTCCAGGGCTCCCTGAGCTCCAGCTCTGCACCTTCCACTGCAGGGTGCAGGCACCTCTAGAATGTACCGCAGGGTCTCAAAAATCAACATGAAGAAAAA
>NW_007736739.1:6386-7226 GCF_000696425.1 Galeopterus variegatus
CCCTGTACATCAGAAAGGAGGTTGCTATAGGCCAGAAATCCAGCCCGTTGGTGTCCACTACAAATCATCACCTTTCCCCTCAAACCTAGCTCCAAACTGTGCTGGCTACATGCTGTCTGTAGGCTGATAAATGCTAAATTCACAGCTTCCACCCTAGCTGCCAATGTGGCCTCTCCCTGGTCTCCTGCAGGCAGCCCAACACTCTAACACCAACCTGCTGATTCCTCCCATCTCCACATCTAATTGCTAGCAAGTTTTGCCAGTTCTAGCCCCAAAATACATGCAGACCCCAGCGACTTTCCGCCGAGTCTGCTCATGCCCACCCCTAGTCTCCATTGTCAAAAAGCAGCCTGAGGAGGCAGATCGACCCAGCCCTTCTCCTGTGTGAACTCAACAAAGCTGCAAGAATTCAAGCTCACACACTGACTCACCCCAGAATCAAGTCTGTGAGTGTATGACTTGCTTTTACCCTTATGATGGAAGCCTCCATCTCATGTGGCTGCTGTTTGACAAAATATGTCCATGTATCCCCAGATGTTACCTCTGCCTCCTGAAAGGAGAAAGTACAGCAGCTTGTCAGTAACTCCTCAGGTGAGGAAGCCTGTGTCTCCTGCTACTTGGCAACCATTAAAATAAGAATAGATTCAGGCAAGAATCATCACTGAATAGTAACATCATTGGGTGGAATTTGGGTATGTGTGTGATATTTACAGTTTTCTAGTATCTATCCATAGATTACTTACTAGCCAAGGGCAGAAGACACCTTTCTAGTAGACAATTCTGGATGACATCATCTTAATTAAGTGACCACACCCAAACTGTGAGACAGTCTAGAAAACA
>NW_007736739.1:7858-17675 GCF_000696425.1 Galeopterus variegatus
TGTGCTTTTTGTAAAAATATTTGACAACGTGATTCAAAAAAACGAAAGCTGACCTGTTCCCTCAGCACACACACTCAGCACAGCACACATGTAGAACAAATGCAAAACTAAATATACTTCTTTGTCATGCTTTTTTCACCTAGTGTTTACAAGCACAATTTCTCAGAATTTAATTTTTCCTAATGATTTGAAATTGCTTATTGCTTTACTTTATTAGATATAGTATTTTTCCATTTATTCTGTTCTTCCTGTAGAGATCAGCAATTTGATATAAAGAAAAATGTTGTATAGATCTTCTAACTATTATTTCTTTCATTATTTGAAAAAATGTGCTGATACTATAATGGGCACTGGAGGTGTGTGATAGGAGTCACATGCCTGCGTTGTCGGGACCAGGAGGTAACTGCAAGTAGAAGATCATACTTGACAAGAACAAACAGCAGATTTTATTTCTGAAATCTATTCACATGTGTTCTCTCCTCCAGGTATTTTTTAAATGCAGATGTGTTCTCTCTCTCTCTCTCTCTCTCTCTCTCTCTCTCTCAAAAAGTGGAAAGTAAATATGGTTTAAATCTATATGCGCCCCACCTTTGCATCTGTTTAGAAACAAAAACAAACATAAAAAGAAAGACTCCGCTCTTCAGTGTTAGAACTTTTGCTGTATTTTTCTACACCGTCAAAAATAATGAATCGGTCCAGGCTGTAAATCTCTCAGTTCCCTGGCAGGTCCTCATATATCTTTTCAGTGCGTAATTGGGTTTGTGGTTTCTAAGCCCAACATTCATTTTTCTTATAGCTCTTGACATGGCGGCCCCAGTGGGGCTGTGGATGTGCCTGCCAGAAAGATGCTGTTACATTGATAATACATTAACAGTTAGAACATGTCAAGTTTCTTTAATACCAAAGTTGGTGGATACTGATAAGAGAGTTCCATAAAAGGGGATATAGTAGTGTCTTCCCAGGCAGAGGTGTCTCTCCCAGATGTTCTGGATCTCTGCAGGTAGGCTTTCAGCTGTGAGTGGCCCCAGCCAAGAGGAGTGCAGGCTCCACCAGGCACAGGAAGCCCTTTGTACATGTTCATGGGTGGTTTTATACCCCGGCTCTCCTCCTGCCTGGCTCTTCTGGGCTCTTCCAAGCACACCTGCTTGCACATCAGGTGCACATAAGCAGTGCGCATCCTCCCCAGTGCATTCCTGAGTGCTTTCTGGGAAATGGAGACAGAAGGTCAAGTTTGCTTCATAAGCACAGGCTCAGCGCAGCTGAGGGCCTCTTCAGCGTTCTCACCAGGCAGTGAGATGTTTTCCATTCAAATGATGAAATGAACCCTTAGAGTGGTCCTCAGGCTGTCCAGTGTTACCTGTTTGAAAATGATGAGTGGAGACACAATGGGACAGGGTGTGGAGTGACAGGCTCATTCTACAAGGGGCATGGCAGTTGAGAGCAGGTCCTCTGAGTCCTTGTGAGCATGCCTGGGCTCCTGGAAAAACAATGAAATTATATTTTCAAAATATAATTATATTTAAGGATTATTGTTCAGGTTTGAGGCCCCAAAATCATGCTTCCCTGACAAGAAGGGGCAAAGACTTTGTTCCAAACTTTGGTAGGACAGAAACTGTCAAAGAATAACTCAAAGACATCTTGTCAGTTATTATCAGCTGTCTACTGGTGTACAAGTGCGAGACATCAGTCAGTTTTATCAGTGTTATCTAACAAAGGAAAACAAATGTACGTAAGATCAAAAGCAGAGAGGGAAGACCGGTGCAGACAGTTTGCACGTGTCAGGATAAAATTTGCTGTCAGCTGGCAGAGGGATCTGAGAGGAGCAGGTCAACCAGTGGTACCAGTGAAAACGCCCTCAGGCGTGTGTGGACTTGGTGGAAACCTTGCAGCTAGCCTGGTGCCTATGTGACAAGCTGTCCCTACATCTGCCAGTGTCCTGTTGGCACCTGCACTGTGAGGTCAATTCTGCCCATGTCGCTCATCAGGATTTCTCACCACGAGGCTGAGGCAGTGAGTGCCACACGGCAAGGCTCACTGCTGTCCTCCCTAGGAGTGAAGGGGTCTGTGCACAGGAGGGAGTCACACCAGGAGTTGACTCAAATATAATCTGGCTCCTTCTTGAGTTGTTTGTACTGGACCAAAGTATTCTTGTGGCTCTTAACAGAACTGCATTTGCTGTAAAGCCAGATGACCCAAAGTCACAGAGAGCGCCCACAGAGATGACCCAAAGTCACAGAGGACTCACGGTCTGGGGAGAAGGGTCTCCCTCATTCCAGGTGGGCAGAGTTCAGCCTTGCACTGGAGAGCCGGCACTGGGGAGGCCCGGTGTAGAACTGCTCACGTCAGCAGCACCAGCGGCCGAGGAGTTTCCTTGACCACAGAAGAGGGCTCAGGAGCTGCCAGTGCACTGGGGAAGGGAAAGGACTGTGAGACTAGAATTCGGCAGCTCTCCCAAAGCAATGCTTCTGATAACCCTACCCTTAATTAGCCCTCAGGTCCGGAAGAGCCTTGGGTTTCAGGGCACTTAGTTGATTTGACCTGAGAATTGCTCTGTTGTTCTAGAAGGCATTTTTCTCACTACTGAATTTGGGCTATTAGATCACATCATCATAAACAAATTCTGGTATAACTTGGTACTTTTGGACAAGGAAATATCCTCATACTGTAGCCACATTAGTCTGAATTAGAAATACATCTGCCAGTGTCCTGCTGAACTTCTCAGTCTGGCCACAAACCATCTCAGATGCACAAAGCTTTAGAATTGGAAACAGTGCAGGCATTATCTAGTGCAAGTGTGTGCTTTACAGATAAGGAAGCTGAGCTCCAGAGAAGTGCAGGGGTATCACTCCCAAGTTATTTGATGAGTTAAGAGCTGAAACTACAGCTGGATTCCAGACCTGATTTGCAGCTGAATTATCTATAAGCAGCATGTGATTGCCTCCCTATTTATTGCTAAATAATTGTCTCTTAATAAATGACTGTGCTTGGGACATTCATGCATTTCAGCCACTTTTTAGAATTATTATTGTGGTAACACTTATACAGTATACAGCATAAGGTTTACCACTGTAACCACTTCTAAGTGTGCAGTTTGGTGGCATCAAGTATGTTCAAATTGTTACACAACGGTCGCCACCATCCGTCTCCATTGCTCTTTTCATCTATAAAACAGAAACTTGGTGCCCATTAAACACCAACTCCCCACTCTCCCACCCCTCAGCCCCTGGCAACTATCATTCTGCTTTCAGTCTCCATGAATTTGACTACTATAGGGACTTCAGAAAAGTGGGACCTGCAGTATTTGTCCTTTGGTGACTGGCTTATGTCACTGAGCATAATGTCCTCAAGGTTCACCCATGTTGTTGCATATGCCAGTTTCCTTCCTGTTTCAGGCTGAAAAACATCCCGCTGTGTGTGTGTACCCTGCTTTGTTTATCCGTTCATCCATTCATGAACACTTGGGTTGCTTCCACCTTCCCTGTTGTGAATACTTGCAATGCTGCCATGAACATGGGTAAACAAATATCTGCAGGGCCTCTGCTTTCACCTCTTTTGGGTGAATACCCTGAAATGGAACTGCTGATCATATGGTGATTCTGTTCTTATTTTTTTGAGGAGCCTCCATACTGTTCTCCATGGCAGCTGCACCATTTCACTCTCCACAGCCTCACCAACCCTTGTGAATTCTGTTTCTGTCTTTTTGGTAAGAGCCATCCACATGGCTGTGAAGTGGTATATCCTTGGGTATTGGTTCACACTTCCCTAAAGACTGGTGAAGCTGAGCTCCTTCTCATGGGCTCAGCCCGCAGGAACGCAATTTTCCTGTGGTCATCTGTCTGTCTGTCTGTCTGCACAGGTGGCTGCGTGTTGGCAGCAGAGCAATGGGAGAACTGTGTTTGGAAGCATCCATCTGCCTGCAAGCTTCTGAGGGTGAGTCTGAAGCTGAAGACTCAGAGCTGAAATTCTCAGTTCCCTGTGGCTGAGAGAAACACGAGGTTTGGTGGAAGGAATTTCAATCAGGGAGGCTGGTTTTGGTGAGGACTGGAGAGAGTGCTAAATCCTGGCTGTGCTTCTCTCCCTCAGGGCTGACATCCAGCCAGGGCAGGTCCTCAGCTTGAATGAGCTTCGTCTCCATCTTACTGCGAGCCTAGTTCTCCCCCCAGCAAATCAAGTTGTGCATATGTCAGTACTGTGAGAACACACGTGTCATTAAATTGAAGGTACACACCAGCCTCAGGCCCCTCCAGCTCTGTTTTGTCACTCATTCATTCACAGGTGACAAAATCACCCCCGAAGGCACAAGTGAAGGCCAAGCTCCTCTTCCTGGGAGTCAGTGCCGCCACAGTCGGGCTGTGACCCCTGTCCTTCCATGCCTGTCTCTCAGCTATCTTGTCTCCCTCCCTCCGCCCCTCCCCCATCCCTCCCTTCCTTTCTTCCTTCCACCCTTCCTTCCACCTGTCCAATGAACCACCATTTATTTTCCTACCCCGGGACTTCTGTGCCCCCTTCCCTAGCACTGAACCATCTTCCCTTCTCAGGTTACCTGGTCTAACTGTCCTGTGCATACTTGAGTCACCCCTCCCTCAGTACCTCGCAGGCCATTGAAGGAGCTGCTGTCCCAGGCTCCTTTAGGCTCCACTTGGCTGTTGGGACACACGGTGGTAAAGCACTCTCCTCCTTTCCATTTCAGTTTCTTTGACTCTGGCAGAAGACTGCAGACTCCCAAGGCAGATACGACATGTCACTCATTGAGAGAAAAGGCAAGCAGAAAGGGCCCCAGCATCAGGGCACAGACTTGACCCCCATGTGCAGCCATGCTACGCACTAGCTGTGCGGCCTGGGCTTGTTTTCCTCCTCCGCTGATGAGAGGATGCTCCGCGTATTGGGCGGGGTTGGGGCTCTGCCAGTATCAGTGATTCCAGAGCCTTAGCACCCACTCCCTCTGGGTTCACTCAGCAGAGCCCGATCCTAGTGTCCCTTTGGACACCCTCACCTGAGCATTCCTGCGTATTAGCAGCTTGAGTGTGCCACACAATGCAAGGAAAGTTCAAAATTAATTCTTTCAGTAGCTTGTTTTGTCTTTAAAACAGAACCTGCTTATTGTGTCAGCTTTACTGATAATCAACTGCTCTGCACTCCGGCTTCTGTAAACTGTGCTTGCTTATCACAATAGCTATGTGAATGCTAAGAAACAAAGCGTATTACTGTACTAGCTACATGAATTCTGAGAAAGTGAAACCTAAAACCTGGAAGAGCTTGCCTATATAAACCCTGTAAGCCTTAAACTTGGGGCTCAAATCTTGGAAGTGCTAGCTCATCTGGGCCCACCAGCGTAATAAAATACCTGAGCCGCGTATTGGGCGGGGTTGGGGCTCTGCCAGTATCAGTGATTCCAGAGCCTTAGCACTCACTCCCTCTGGGTTCACTCAGCAGAGCCCGATCCTAGCGTCCCTTTGGACACCCTCACCTGAGCATTCCTGCGTATTAGCAGCTTGAGTGTGCCACACAATGCAAGGAAAGTTCAAAATTAATTCTTTCAGTAGCTTGTTTTGTCTTTAAAACAGAACCTGCTTATTGTGTCAGCTTTACTGATAATCAACTGCTCTGCACTCCGGCTTCTGTAAACTGTGCTTGCTTATCACAATAGCCACGCGAATGCTAAGAAACAAAGCGTATTACTGTACTAGCTACATGAATTCTGAGAAAGTGAAACCTGAAACCTGGAAGAGCTTGCCTATATAAACCCTGTAAGCCTTAAACTTGGGGCTCAAATCTTGGAAGTGCTAGCTCATCTGGGCCCACCAGCGTAATAAAATACCTGACTCTCCAGCCCTCTGAGTACTGACTGCTTCTTTGTCACATCTCTTCCATAACACTCTGACCACAGCCAAGACAGGTTCTCTGCTGTTGAGGATCCCTGTGATCACATTGGGCACACTTGGGCAACCCAGAATCATCCCCCCATCTCAAGACCCTAATCTCACTGGCAAAATTCCTCTTGCTTTGTTAGGTTGCATCCCCAGATTCAGGCATTAGGATATGGGCATCCTTGGAGGCCATTATTCTGCCCAGCATAGTGGTGGAGGGACAGGTGGGCAGGGCTACCCCTAGCTGCCACTGTCCCTGTATTTCCAACTTTTATCCAGGTCTGGTCCATGTTTATCTTCTATCCCAAAGCTTCTTGCTGCTACTGCAGTCCATGACTTTCATAAAAAATCTTGTTCTCCTGCCTCTGGGTGTGGTTTTTCTCTTCACTAGATACTTCAGAGCCAATCTTTCCAAATCTACAGTGCCCAAAGGAGAGATTTTAGCAATCCCTGAGGCCAACTGTCAATGCATTGCTGTCCTGTGATACAGAGCTCAACCAGAATTCTCCAAGCCCTTTTTTGTTAGGAGAGGAGAGAAACTGCCTCTGTAACTTTATACACTGGAGCACTTATTTCTAACTATTACAAGTTCAATAAATTTGCATTAAAATCCAGAAACTTCAAGGACATTTCCTTATATAAGAGTACCTTGAAAAGTTCACAGTAAGATTCATATTATCTTTTAATTCTTTTTTTCCACAAACTTTTTGAAGTACCCTTGTATAACGCTCAGAATGTATTTGTTGCTGAAATACGTTAATGACTGCAAGTTACTGTGAATTCAGTAATGATGATAGGAGTTTGCATTTTTAAAATAACAATGGCATCCACATGATCTGAAGCAGTACAGTATGGGTAAGGGGTGTTAGTTATTTGTTCTATAGTTGTGTGCATGAATTTGTGGGCATCTAAGATGACTCCATGACCTTATATACAGGCTTCACCTGAGGGTGGCAGATGGTGTCCCTGGTTGTGTCCTCCTCCTGGGCCCCTCAGAAATTGGCCTTAATATTGCAGGCTTTCCCAGACTCTCTCCAAGGAAAAGAGACTATGCTGGCTACACAGCAACAGTTTGGGACAGAGCAGCTGTGCATTCGTGGCCCTAAGCCTGTGGAGTGTGGCACGGGGCAGCTCCCACAGGGGTTGGTGGCCTCCTCCCCATTGCCCATCTCAGAAGAGGGGCCCATCTGCACCTTCACAGTATTGAGTATCCCAGAGAGGAGGAGCAAGTCCCCAGCCTGTGGGGAGGACAAGGAGCCTATCCTCCCTCACCCCTGACAGTTGAAATCCACCCACAAATGAGTTGTCTCTCCTGGTGGGGAGCACCCGCTCAGCCCCACTGTGACCTCTGCTCTCATGCTCCGAGTCCCACTTACCTTGCCTAACTCTTAATCTCTCCCTTTCATTTGCAGAATTGTCAGCTCAAGGCAATTTCTGTGAACTGATATTTTCAAGAAACCTGTGAGAAATTTTACTGTCCTTCACTCTTCTATGTCTAAGTCAATTTAGCTTTTTTTTGTCCTCTTGGTACCTCAACTCCACCCATTCTCTTCTGAGAACCCATTATGGGCTTGACGTGAAAAGTGTGATTCAGTTAAAGCTATTAACTTGTACTATATATTTTATTTTGTTTTTTGATGTAGTCGCCACTAGGCCAAGTAAAGCTACAGCAGATTCACAAGGCCTCTTATACAAACAGTTCACCCATAAGTTTACATTTGCTTGAGACTATTTTCCTGCCTCTGCAAGACAGAGTTTTTGTGAGTCTTAGCATTTGGTAATAGATAGGCCCACTCAGTGCCTCCACTTTGCCCTTGCAGTACTGCCTCGGGGGTTGGGCATCCAACTGAAATGCTTTTCAGTCTTCATTCTTAATTACACTTCCCCATAGACGTAGGGTGCTTCCTCCCAGCCTGTGTAGTTTTAATAAATGGAGCATTGGTTGAAGCCTACCAGTGAAGGAAAAGCTCCCGAGGGATCTATTAATTTGCCTGCTTCTACTTAACACCCATTTCGGGTTTTTCTGGACGTATTTTAAGGCTAGTGTGGTACTTTTCACTCAGGTGTAAGTCTTCAGCAGACAGTGCACGTTAATGGAAGTCTCACCTGGAAGTTACTTAGGAGGTCTGTGATCATTTCACAGGGCACCAGGAGAGGTAAGTAGAAAACTGAGATCCAACAAGGCTAAATGACTTGCCCACAGCATCGCAAATCAACATGAGCCACGGCGAGATGCTTCCTCCAGAAGTAAGTTCAGTCCCTGCTGTGGTCTAAACGTCTGTGTCCCCCCAGATTCACATGTTGAAACTTAATCACCAAGGTGATGGCACAAGAACGTAGGGCCCTAGGGAGGTGATTAGGTCATGAATGGGAGCAGTGCCCTTATAAAAGGCCCAAGGGAGCTGGCCAGCCCTTTCTGCCATGTGAGGACACAGCAAGACGGTGCCATCTGTGAAGCAGAGAGCAGCCATTGCCAGACGCTTCCCAGCCTCCAGAACTATGAGCAATAAATTCATGCTGTCTATGAATACCCGGTCTAAGTTATTTTGTTATAGCAGCACAAACAGACTAAGACAGCCCCCTTTCCTGCATAAGTTGTGGTTCCAGGGCCCTCCATGTATAGGGACCTGCTGCCTTGAAGTCACAAAGGAACTGAGCCTGACCATCCCTCCTTAACCTCCCCCACAGCATTCCCATAGAGGATGCGAGTGAGCCGAGTGAACTTCACAGTGTGAGAGGGCTGCACTGCACAAAGCAAGCACTTTGCATTTGGAGTAGATTCTGGGGCTGCCACCCTCAATTTGGAATGTTGGGCTGCTTTGGCCCCATTCATCTGAGCTCACTCATGAGCAACCAAGGAAGGACTGAGGGGTAAATAAATCAGTCCAACCCCAGAGAGCTGGGCCCTCCCACTTGCAGATCCACAACTGACATCTACAGCCCAAGGGACACATTGAGAGGTGGGGTGTTGGGGACTGTTAATGCATTTAGAATCATGGGAAATCTTTGTTAATTGTTTATTTGATTAATTTTTTTACTCTTCAGTTCAACATCAGGGAGTGCAGACACACACACACAAACACGCATGCACACGCACACGCGTGTGCACACACAACAAACACACACACACACACACACACACTTACAGACCAGCACAACCACTTCCTTTACTGCTGATATAGAAATTAATCTGAAGACAGAAGACAGAGTGCAAATAAAATAGCAGACCTATGGCTGCCATGTTTGTTTTCCTCATCAATGTTTACTCGCTATTTATGGTAGGCCTGTAAAATCCCCTCATAATAATCCCTCCTGTCAAAAGGCTATCATGACAACCAGCATTACAGGGACCAAGTATTCAAGTTTCCTACAAATAAAGGCCCTAGATGACCTCACGTATAGCATAAACCTCCAGTTTCCTCCTCTGCAAAATTAGGAAAAAAGAGACTATCTTGGGACTTATCACATCTTCGAGCATTGTATGTTTATTCAACCATCTATCTGTTCACTCATTTACTTATTCAATAAAAATGTATGTTTCAGGCCCTGGGCTAGGCTGGGAGGAATAGAGAAGACCAGCCCTGGGCGGCTGGTGGTTTATGATGTAGCAGGACTCATGAGACAGTTCACAGCTCATTAGAAAACAGCAGACGAGATGACTGCCCTCACTGCAGTACAAGCCACATGCTCTGGGAAGACACAAAATGAGAGCAGCTACTGGGAGCACAGAGAGGAGAAGGCAGACACTGCTGGGGGTAGGGGACATGCGGGAGCCGTCTGATGAGCTCACGGCTCTTACTCCCTGGGGGAGTTTTGCACATTTCCGTTATCCTGATCTGTGCTCTGTTCTGCAGGTGGTGGAGTCTGCCTCCCACAGGGTCCTGTGCACGGAGGTCACTTTCAGGCACTAAAATTGAAGGTAGAAGGAACAGAAATCAACCGAATGCAGC
>NW_007736739.1:18267-19097 GCF_000696425.1 Galeopterus variegatus
GGAGGTCACTTTCAGGCACTAAAATTGAAGGTAGAAGGAACAGAAATCAACCGAATGCAGCCAAAACAATGCTCCTTCACAAATGAGAGGAAATGGGATTTGGCAAAGAACAGAAACGAAAGGGACTTACTGAGTGAGACAGAGAAGGGAGGTGACATGCTAATGTTCACATACTCTCAAAAAGACCCAGGAGAAGTCGTTCTTAAACAGGAAAACCAAAGGATGACAGAAGAATGCTTTCCGATGTACTCCCATATATTATTCCAAGTAAATGTTTTTGTCAACAAGCCAAAGGTCCATAATTTGGCATCGTATAAATATGCAGGTTACAACTTAGAGTACGATTTATGTTTTCATTTTTAAAACCTTATAAACATTGTATGTTTGTATATATGTAAAAATAAACCCTGCTAGGGCATGCACAGAAATGCTAATCGTGGGTGGGAGGATGACTGGTGTTTTGGTTTGTCTTGTTTTTCTTACTGCTCCCCGACTTTCTCATTTTCTAACAGAGACAGAAGCGTTCAGTACCGTCCTTTCCTTGGTGTGGCCTCGGTCCCTGCTGTCAACAGCCCGGGCTGGAATCCTGCGGTCCTTCGTCCCCCTGGCTGCGTGGCTTGGGACACGTTGCTTGTCGCTGTGCACCTCCATTTGCTCATCTGTGAAGTGGGACGGTCGCAGGGAGGGGTTGCCATGAACGTTAGGAATCCGTACAGAGGATGTCGGGCAGGCCCGGACCAGGCCACCGCCACCGCCATGTTCCCTCCACCTGCCGAACCCTGGTCCCGTCGTGGGCTGCCTGTGACGTGATTTCATCCGAACGGCAGCAA
>NW_007736739.1:19466-22224 GCF_000696425.1 Galeopterus variegatus
GGGGGCGGCCAGCCGGAGACGTGGCCTGAGACCCCAGGACAGACGAGCTGGGACGGTGGCCATCGAGCAACTGTGCCCGGACACGAATGTCAGGGGAAGGGCTGTGCCGGTCACCAAGGAACGTCCGCGGGTCACGGGGCCGTCCCGGCGGGGCCCCCACCTGGCTCTCCCAGAGATTCTGTGCGACCAGGGCGGGGTGAGGACCTGGGCTGCCCTGCAGAGAACACGGGCTTGTGTGGATCTATATCCCAGCGTTATTCATCACTGGCTGTGACACCTTGGGCAACTCACCTAACCTGAGACTTCATTTTTCACTTGAAAAAGAGAGAAAATAGGCTGCCCATAGGCTGCTGTGAGAATCGAATGAAATGATAATGTAAAATGCCTGGTAAACTCTTTGCACGTTATGAGTGCTCAATAAATGCTGGCACTGTCATCATTAATGCATTTTTTATTACTGACAATTATAGTCAATGTGTTATGGGAAGAATGGCGCCCTAATTTATAACTTTTTCTCTCTGCTTTTCAAAATAATAAACATCATTAATTGAGCAGAGTAGAACAAACACATCTGGGAATGAAGCAAATACCCTGGTATGTCCTAAGAAAATTAGAACTGTAGTAAGGATGCACAACTATTTGATTTAAAAGAAAATGTATGTTAAATGAATAGTTGGTAACTTTGCAAAGTTTAGTCTGTGAACATTGAGCAAAAAAATAGCTTCCGGGGTTCTTAAAGTAATTAAAGGCAGCTTCACTGGTAACAGCCTCACTAAGGCAGCAGTTTAAACCCTCCGCTGTTAGGTCAAGAGGGCAAGGGAGACCCTGGGTGTGCAGTCCTCACTGTGGGACACAGAGGAGAGCTGAGCTGGAAGGTCGTGAAGTTACTTTGAGGTGGCCCTAAGATGACACACACCTCACCTCCAGACTGATCACCCCTTAGTAGCGAGGGGGACCTAGGGAAATGACCCCAATAAGAGATTGTCTGGCTTTACTCTGCAGGTAAAAATCCAGAGTGCTCTTTGCTCTAGCCTTTCTCCCTCGCGATGCTTGCGTCTGGCAGAGGGTGCAGTGCCCACTAAGTGTTTCCACTTTTGCATCCCAGAACTAAACTCGTTCTGCTTCAGTTACAGCTCAAATAATAAACATGAACACTTTATATACAGGCTAATTTATGTGATCTGCTTTCTTGGTTTTCCCCAAGAAATTCCACTCCAAACACACTTAGAACAGGAAGAACAAATCTGTTCCTTGGGCTACCATGGAACATGCTATTGATTTAAGAAATCTATATTCTCTAAAACTGCAATGATTCACATCCATGTACATGTCGTATCACCATCCACACTTCCAGGAACAGTTGGAACATTCGTTGGTAGTGACTGTGTTTAGTTCCTACAGCCCACTGCAGTTCTTGGTGTAAACATTGCTTCTCAGGCCTCACCAAAACCTTTAACCAGTGTTAAATTTAGCAGAATTAACTATTGCCTTAAACTGCTGAATCAGGAAAAGAGTAATTAGTAGCTCCCACTGTGTACGGGAGCGCATGGTTTTAAGCTTTGATAACATACATCTTTTATTTAGTCTTACAGACCTTTACAGCTGAAAAGGAACTCAATGATTACTTAAACCAAGTTGTACTCACTTTACAAACGAAGAATTGAAGTTGAGATTAAAACATCTCCAGTGATTTACCCATTATTACATTGTGTCTCATGTTACAAATCAAACCAATCTCTACTACCATCCATTCATTTACTGAATAAGTATTTGCTGCACATCTTCTGTGTGCTAAGCATCATGTTGTGTTCCAGGAACATGGAGTTTAAGGCCCAATCCCTGCCCTTGGAGAGCCCAGGGGTCTGTGGGGTAGGACAGGTAAGACCATCATGGTGCAGTGTGATGAGTGAACCTCGGGGTGTCCTGCTGTGCTCTGGAAGCCACAAAGAGAAGAAATGATTCTAGCATTTAATTGAGCATTCAGGAGGGACTCATCTGATTTTTCCTGCTTTGTTATTAAAATGGTAAGCAATGGAAACATGCTTTGACTTTGGGAAATCCAAAGCCTACATTCAAATTCAAATTCTGCCACGTGCTTGCTCTGTGAGCAAAATTTCACTAATGCATACCCACTCCCCACTGACCTGGGCATTTGAGGTGACCTGGACTGAAATTCTCATTGGATGTATAAGAGCCTCTCTAATGGCACCTTGGATTCTTAAATTCTAAATCTGTAAGTCTTCATAAGAAACCAAAGTCCAGAGTGGTAAATGGACTTGTCTACAGCCATTCCAAAGACACTGACATGGGGAATAAATGTGCAAAGGTTTTATAAATCCCTGTGTGAGAGAGGATGGGAGGAAGTGGGGTAAGTCCCTAAGGCAAGTCTGATCCTGGTGGAAGAGAGAGGGAGGCACGGTCAGGTCCATTCAGCCAGAGGAAGGTGTGGGGAGTCCTGAAGTATCTTGCATGGAGGTGGCATGGAGCTCATGGCCAGCTCCAGAGTTGCAACCCCAGCCCCTGTGATGCCATCTGCAACAGAGAGCCACACACCCTTGAGATGTGGTTCCTGTGTTCTCCTGGCCCCTCCTGGCCTTAGGTCTCCTGCTGTCCTCAGCCACTGGCTAGGGTTCCAGGGAGAAGCATGGCCCTGGCACAGATATGGTGACAGACTCAGAGACAGACACTGGGCCCTGTCCAACTGTGCCTCCACAGTTGGAGGTCTATGGTGCTGGTGCCCACCAAGTCCTCCATGGTT
>NW_007736739.1:22643-25211 GCF_000696425.1 Galeopterus variegatus
CTGTGTTCTCCTGGCCCCTCCTGGCCTTAGGTCTCCTGCTGTCCTCAGCCACTGGCTAGGGCTCCAGGGAGAAGCATGGCCCTGGCACAGATATGGTGACAGACTCAGAAACAGACACTGGGCCCTATCCAACTGTGCCTCCACAGTTGGAGGTCTATGGTGCTGGTGCCCACCAAGTCCTCCATGGTTCCTGTGGGTGTTCTGCAGAGGGGAGGCTCAGCAGAGTGGTGAGTGGGATGGACTGTATCCCCCATTGCTATCGTGGACCTGGGCCTACACCACTGTCCATTCACCTTGGCAGGTCTGGTGGCTTATCTGATGGGATGGTCCAAACCCATGATAATCATAATCTCCTCCAAGGTTTCTGAGAGTGCCCGTCCACACTCAGGATGGAACAGAGGAGTACCAGGAGGCACTGAGTGGACCCCTGGACGTGGTGCTCTCTGCCTCACCATGTGAAAGCAGCCCCAGCTCCTTGCACTGATAGGGTCATTTCCTCTGCTACATCATGATCGGCAGCTCTGGACACATGACTACTTGGTGCCCATCGTCAAGTCGTCTTCTCTACGGGGCCAGGAGAACACAGGAACCACATCTCAAGGGTGTGTGGCTCTCTGTTGCAGATGGCATCAGAAGGGCTGGGGTTGCAACTCTGGAGCTGGCCTTGAGCTCCATGCTGCCTCCACTCCCACCTCTGACACCTCTGACACGGCAGTACCTACAAGCTTGCATGGCCCTCTTCAGGCCCCACCAGAGCTGGCAGCCTCTGTTGCCCAACTGAGGCTCTGCACTGACTTCTCCATGGCTGCTGATGCAAACTGCAGTGAATGCTGCTTCACTGAGGAGCAGTGTCTGGGCTCACCTCGGCCTCTGGCTCCTAAACATGTGATGAAGTGTCCGTCCCAGCCCCTTGTAGGGTCCCTGCTCTCTGGAGCACGGGAGTCCCTCTCAGCCCTCCAGTGCCCTCGTCCCTCTTGTTTGTTCCATTCGATCCACATGAGTCATGATCAGTGCTGGGTTCTGTGCTTTGGTCGGGCAGTCAAACCACATCACGACAGAGGCAGAGTGTTCACACATCTGTGAGGCAAACATGTCAAGGACACTGTCATCAGTGGATGAGCACCACTTCTGGCCCTCTCCCCTAATTGCACTGGCAGAGAACGTGCTGGCAAGCGGTGGGCATACACCGTGCTCCCGAGGCCTCATTCACCTACTCTAGCAGCTGAGATTGGGGTGACTAGGAGTGCAAGTGTCCACACATCAGAGGTTCCCCTGGTTTCTGCAGGGCCAGCCTAACAGCTCCACAGAGCTGTGCCGGCCACCACCTCCCTGCACCAACAGCTCCCTCATGGGGCACTTCTCTCCACCTCCCTTTCCCCGTCTTCTACCTAGTTAATGTGGCTTTTCATTTATTAACTTGGCTGAGGCTGGGGGGACAGGTTCAAGGGTTTTCAATATTTCCATCTGGCTTTCCGACCATGATAACCCTGACTCCACAAAAAAAAGGACCCTAATGTGAGGGTAACTCCACCTGCTTGATATCCAATGTTCAACAATCCACGGAGGAACTGGAGAAAGACCCCTGGGTGGGTCCACAGACCTGGCAGGCCCATTATGAGCCAAACATTAGCCAGAGCCATTTAACACTTGGCCCTCAATGTCCCCCATTCTGCCAGGAGAGCCAGATGACTCTTTGAATCTCTGAGTGTCCCTGTCAACTCAGACCTTGTCTCCAAGCGTCTCTGAGCTATCTGGTAATCCCCTCTCTGCAGTGCACCATCACTGAGTAAGTGGCCATAGATCCCTTTGAGGAGGGCCTTGGGGAATCACCACATATGGACTGTGGTGCTGGGGGACCCTTCTCTCTATGGACAAGCTGCCCTTTAGTCTGTGGGCTTTTGAGTCTGGAAACTGGATAGGCCTGGAAGCTGAGCAAGAGACTGCACATCTGTAGTGGGTTGAATTATGTCCCCCCAAAACTCACTGATGCTTGAATTGTGTCCCCCAAGTTCTTTGTATTAGAAACTTAGCCCCCACTGTGACTTTTAAGAGCATGGGAAATCCCATTATGGTAATTGAAAGGTGGGGTTTTGAAGAGGTGATTGGATTGTAGGACTGTGCAGTAGAGAATGGATGAAAAATGGTGGTGAGGGGTGTGGTTCTGAGGGCTGTAGAAGAAGAGAGTCTGTCTGTCTTTCTCGCTTGCTCTCTCTGCTCTCTCTGCTTCCACCATCCTGCACTGTGAGACCCCTGGATCACTGCTGCCACCACCAGATAGACTTTGGACTTCTCAGCCTCAAAAGCTGTGAGCAATAAATTTCATTTCTTTATAAATCACCCAGTTCAGTGTACTTTGTTATAAGCAACAAAAATGGACTAATGCAGCGTCTTAGACGAGAGGCTGTCCTCAGCCCCCTGCTTCTCCGCTCCTCCTTTTTGAGCATTATTCTTACAGATGCTGAGCAGCACCCTGGCTGGCGGCCCTGCTCTCTTGATCCTCAAGGCATTCTGCCCTGTTAGCCACCTCTAAAATCCCCTGTAGGTTGAGCCTCCTTGGCTTCCCCTCCA
>NW_007736739.1:26062-27367 GCF_000696425.1 Galeopterus variegatus
TTTTTATTTCTTCCTCTGCTGTCTGCCAGGGCAACTCAGGCCCTTCAATGAGATTTGGATATCATTTTTTCAGTCCTCCAAGAGCCACCCCAGTAGCTTGCTCCATTTCTGGACCTCCTGGCAAGGGTGTTAAATACCGAACCCTGAAAAAAGTACCCCTAATTATTGTTTCTCTAACTTTACATTCTGGCCCCTTTCAACAAATACCCTCAAAATGCAGTCCCAGGCTCTTGTTTGGGCACATGCTGCCAGTCTTTTCAATTATTTAGGCGGAAGGTCTTTTTTCCTCCCATCAAGCCCTATGATTTGAGACTAGTGGTGTCCTGGCCCCCAGGAGGGGAAGGAACCTGTTGCCTTGTAGGGGAGGCTTCTGTGCTTTTGCTAGGTAAGGGTGGGTCACCTCTGCAGGTCCAGAGGGCCTCAACACCCTCAGGGACACCCATTCAGAGGTCCCTGTTGTCCTCACCAGGATTCCAGGTTTCCCCCCAAGGTCCTGCCCTGCAGATCACAGACCTGACTTGAAAAAGCATCCACAGCCCCATGGAGTTCTGACACCTGCATCTGCCCATCCATGCTGGGTGACAAGGGCTTCCTTGGAAGCTGTCACTGAAGCTCTGTAGCTCTCATGCTTAGCCATGAACCACTGACTAATGGACGTCAGCCTCTTTTTCCTTCTGCAGGAAATGAATTCAACTTAGCAGTATCCAGTCAACTCCAGTGTTTGGTAGACATTGCTCCCATATTTTTTACCATTACAGCTGTCTCAGCATTATCCCCCATGGGTGGCATCCCAAGGCCACCCTTAGTGAAATCTTTAGCATCTGAGTTACCACCTTGCTTCAAGGACAATATATGTCACTCTCCCCCACCAATGGCAGCAACCTCTTTACCTACCAGCCAGTGTGTGATCCAGTCCCAAACCCAAAACTTGCCCTCTAAAAAAGTGGTCAGTCTTTCTTACCTGACCACTCTCGCTGCCGCTTGTGTCAGTCTAGGTCTTCTGAGAAGCAGGTGGGAACACGTAACCTTCAACTTCAGAGATTTTGCTGAGGGAAGTGCCTGCATGGCAGAAAGTGGAGAGGGCTGGAGAGGGTCATCTTGCCATGCCAGTCTGACCCCCAGGGAAGGAGAGAGGGACAGGAGGTGGGAGGAAGGCTGCTTGGGGTCCCCCCAAAGCCCTGAAGCCCCGAGAGCTGCCTGTGGGGGCACAGCCTTGGCCCAAGTGCAGGGGAAGGTGTCCCACCCAGCAACTGGGGCTCGTTGGGGTCGTCTTCCTCCACGCCTGCCACTTCCAGACTCTCTCCA
>NW_007736739.1:27973-30440 GCF_000696425.1 Galeopterus variegatus
CAGCAACTGGGGCTCGTTGGGGTCGTCTTCCTCCACGCCTGCCACTTCCAGACTCTCTCCATGGTCCCTGAGCCCACGTATGGGATGACTGTGCTCTTGTGATTACCATGAGAAAACCACTAGGAGCACAAGACATGAAGTCTTAACTTACGCCTGGTTAGAGAACATTTTGAGCTCTCTGTCAGTGGCCAAAGGTCATGGCTGAAGAGTTCTCAAGAAACCAGGGCACCAGGGTGGTGCGTCCCTCCCTGGGAGTTGCCAGGCTGCCCACCACAACCTTCCTAGATGCTGCCCTTCCCCCAGGCAGCACCCGTGGGCTTTAGAGCTTTCAGGAGCATGCACTCTTTGTTGTGACACAGCTGAGACTAAACCATAGTGCAAGACGAGCTCTGCAGGGCCCTGTGGGGGAGAGACGTGTACTCGGCCAGTGTGCTCTCAGCAGAGGCCGATTCTCTTACAAGACACTGTGCTTTTGTTCTGGGCTAACAAACACCAGTGAAAGGAGCAGGACGTTTCCACTCTAAGATGTTCTAAATGAACTATTTAATACACTAAATGCAATCAGTTGGCCCCTGCTGACTGGCATGGAGAACTAAAATAAGCTGAGCTATGTGTGACTATTTGAAAATGCACTTTCCAAAGAACAACCTCAAATTCTCATGCTTTATTATCCTTTTAATAAAAATTCTTCCAAGTGACAATCATTGTCTTGAATACAAATGCACATTGTAGATCTTTCCTGACTGAAGATATTTCTGAGGATGCTTTTGGACTAAATTATGATATCAATCCCCTTATCATTTAATTCAAAATAGTGTATTTTATTTAACTTGATTTTGTCTATTTCATTTTTAGATTAAAAAAATCCAATCTCATTTCTCCCTGGATTTTAATTTTGTAATAAGTTCATAGCATCCTTCCAAAGTGCTAAATAGAAAACATGCCTTAGATTAAGAAAAAAATATATGCATTTTTAATCCTGAAAAAGAAGTCTTTAAAATAAACTTGTGATGTGATAAACATTCATTGTAAATGTTAAGCCTCTATTGATAATGTTCAGTTAACGCCGATGTGTTAATAATACTGATAACTAAATTCTATCTGCTTTATCAGATTTCACTTATTTAAATAATAACTAAGACATCACCTGGAAACCTTTCTTATACAACCTCCCAACCAGTGATGTGCTGGTAAAGTGACTTTCTGATCAGAAACGTTCTTGACGTGTAGCATTGCCTAATTTCTGTGATGAAACACGTCTGCCCTGGCTGTTCCCAGCCCCCCATGGGATGTCCTGGGAGAGTGTGCAGACTGTGCTGTCCCCAGGAGGTCCGCGTGGCCAGCACAGTGCTGCCACCACGCGTCTCTAACCTGCCGTCCGCCCTCGCTGCTTCAGTCCAGCACGCGTGGCCCGCCTTCTCTGCCCTGATGGCACAGCCCATGCAAATGTACCGCACCCTCCCTGTCCTCCAGTTCTGACTCAGTGGTGTGGACAGCGCTATGGTGACAAAGCCTCTGCACGGTGAGATCCCGCTCAGTCACGACAACAGTCCTGTGAACCCAGTACCACGTCTTTTCGGGTTTGGAGGCTGACGCTCCGCAGGGCTCGGCGACTCCCCCAGGCCGGGCCGCGTTTCTGGCAAGGTCCCTTCCAGCTGAGCCTCACCTGATGTCCCCACCTAAGGGCTGGGGACTGGCCGGGGGGGGGGGCGGGGAGAATGCGCCGTTCGACTGGGGTCTTTTCATGGGACGAATTGGCAACCTTGCTGGGAAATGTTTTTTATAAACCTCCGTTTTGTTGACAAAGGGGTCGCGGCTGTCTGTGGGAAGGGCGAGCTCAGCAAGACACCTGCAGGGGACAGGCCGCCGCAGTCCCTCCCTCCAGCGCCCCGGCCCGGCCCGCGCGGGCCGCTTCCCTCTGGGCACCTGTCCGAGTCTGGACCAAGCCCCGCTCTTTGTCCCCTGGCACCGCTGAGAAAGCCCAGGCTTTTCCAGAGACGTTTACTAAAGCAGCCCGGAGAACAAACGGTAATGACCACAGGCGACAGCCAGAGCGCAAGGCCGTGCAGAGCTCTGATGCCGAGGCCGCCAGGGCCGCCCCGCCACCTCCTTGCTCCCGCTCTGCAGGGACAGTCCCGCCACCTAACAGACGACGGCGGGAGAAATGACGGGAGCGAGTACACGGACCAACCTCAAGAGCCCGAAGAGTCCACAGCCAGGAACCCTGCACTGGCCGCGCCTCCCGGAGAGGTCCCTGTCACCGGAGGCTTCCTAGGCTGTGCTGAAGCCACCGCAACACAACCCCACCTCGCCCCTGTTGTGAGAAAAAAAAAATTTTTTTTTAAAAGAGTATTACGTGAAATAGGTCAGTGGTTTTTAAACTTTTTGGCAAGTTAACCCATTCTCCCCCCCAGTTACACCTGACACAGGGCAGGGGCAGTGTCTGCCTCCATCACCACTGAATCTC
>NW_007736739.1:31315-35075 GCF_000696425.1 Galeopterus variegatus
CCCCCCAGTTACACCTGACACAGGGCAGGGGCAGTGTCTGCCTCCATCACCACTGAATCTCCAGGCCCAGAACAATGCCTGCCACAGGCAGACGCTCGGAATATGTTGGTTTAGTGAATAAAGGAGAATCCAAAGCAGAAAGCTAATAAAAATGCTGTCAGAACTGACAATTAAAGATGAGACATAAAGAAATTTTACTCTTCTCTTGTCCCTAAAACTCACAAAAGTGGACAAGAAATGAAAATAAAGTAGAAAACCCCATCTTAAATTAAGAAGGGAAAACAACTCCAATTCAGGAATACGAAGCGTTTTTTTGCACATTGAGTGGCATTGATCAGCTGAGATTACTTCCTGGTTGCCTCCACCACGTGACCATTTCTGTTCTGCCATCCTGCTGTGACCTGGTTTCCTGGCCTCTGGTCTCAGTGTAATTGAACTTCCCCTCCTCAAGCAGTAGACTCTGATTGGCTTGAGACAGTCAATGTTCTCACCTGTCAGACTGGGGTGATTTGTTCAAGAATGAACACATGATCCAAGTTAGAACCATGAGGACCTAACTCGACTCAACTCCAACACACTTGTTGACTGTGTGGGGAAAATANGAACCATGAGGACCTAACTCGACTCAACTCCAACACACTTGTTGACTGTGTGGGGAAAATATATACTTGTTGACTGTGTGGGGAAAATAGGATAATTTAGTCAGGCTCGCTGTACACTTCTTTGTAAACAAGTTGTGTGTGGGTGGAGTTAGTGTGCATGTGCACCAATGTATCTTTTTAGTCATTGCTATTTTGTGTTCTTCAGCTTGTGAAGCAGCTGCCTGGCAGAGAGCTCACGTCTAAAAATAGAACATGTTTACTCTGCGGGCAGCTGCTCAGTTTCAGTTTGTATTTGGACTTTGCCAGTAGCAGTTAAGTTTCGGAGTTTCTGTTTGTACTGCCTAGCTCCTAGATATGTGTTTGCTGAATAAGACTATTCCTTCTTTGACAAAGGCTCCAAGGACCTTTTTGCCGGTTACCTAGCTCATAGACCTGTGTGTGAAGGGTTTGTGAATGGGCTCCCGGGGTCTGTGAGCACCAGACCCTAGCCCTAGCTCTACAGTTTGGAAAGGCAGATTTTTCCTGCTTGAAATAAATGAGAAATCATGTTGGTCAGAAGATTCTGCCAGCCTCTTGACACCATCAAGGGACAGCTTGCCTGAGAATTAAAGCAGCTTTCAGACTGCAGAGTTAAGAAATAGAAACTGCTTCATGGCCTCAGCATTGAAGGCCTGCATAAATCTCACTTGCAGCCCAATACATCTCTGGGCTGTTCTTACAGAGACTATAGACTTTGTTTATATTTGGGGCTGTTTCAATTAGGTTTTCTACAGCTTGCAAGTGAATCTGGACTGGAACTATCCCAAAGCTGATACACACCTCTCGAGATTTTCACATCACTCTGGAAGTAGAGGACCTTGAGGAATCTGATCCTATGTTGAAAAACAAAGGATGACAGCACTGATGTGGGATAGGACCACTAGGAAACATACCATCTGAACCCTGAAGAGCTGGAGGAGGGCCACCTCTAGAATTCTTGTTTATTTTCTAAATAAACATGGCTTCCTAAACTTGAGAAACAGCCAGAAATAAGAAATTGCTAACCAGCATCACATGAAAAGAGAAAATCAATGTTGAATCACAAACCTAATGACTTTTGAGCTAAGAGGTGTCTGAGAGTCACCGCCCAGCTTCTGCCTGAGGGGTCATTTTACCCCAGTCAGGTGAAGCCCCCAAATCTAAGAAAGGGGCTGTGTACTCAGAGCAGAAGAGAGTAGACTTCATTGTTTGGCAACAACAGAACTGTTTGGAAGCTATTGACTGCACCACTTAACACTCTGCACTCTCCACCCTGTTTTTGAACAAATAGCAGGTTCAGATAATACCATTCCAATAAAAATATGGGTACTAATCAGAAAGGACATAAAATGGACTATGTGCATGATCACCCCTACCTTTTAAGTAGAAAGAAAGGAAAATCATAAGCAGAGAGCAAAGTAGAACGCACTTAAGAAGAATCACTTTAGGTAAGACAACAACACTTTAGGCATATATAAATTGGAGACTGAGTAGACTTTTTTGGGGGGATGGTTGGGAAATACCTTAAGAAAGTTATACAGGAGATATAAAATGAAATTGCAGAACCCAGAAAAACAATTGAAGATAGCAACACACCTATTACAAGGGAAGAAATCAGACTATATGAGGATATGTCAAAGAGTTCATGGAAAGATACATATTATCTTTCAATTCTATTTTTCCATGATTTTTTTTTTTTAATGGCTGGCTGGTTCAGGGGTCCAAACCCGCGACTTTGGTCAACTTGTATGCATTTGCAAAAGGCATTTACGTAACTTCAATTTGTGTCTGTAATTTACACTTCTATTAAGTCTGTCAAAATTGCATAATGAGGCAGCAATGGCAGGATACCCAGCTCTAGATAGTATGTTACATATTCTAGTTGCTAATACACTATGTAATGCTGAAAGAAATAAGCCCAAAATGCCCTGATGCTCTGTCAATGGTAAACTCACAAAGAACTTAATTTTTCAGTTGCCTCGAATTTCTGTATCTATAATTCTCTTCACACACACACACACACACACACACACACACACACACACACACACACATATAGGTGGCTGGCCGGTAAAGGTAAGGATCAAACCCTTGACCTTGGTGTAATCAGTACCACTGCTCTAACCAATTGAGCAAAGCTGCCAGCCCTCCCTTCCTACATTTTTTTCTTTTTTTGTTTTATTGGTTATACTATTCATGGGGCCAGAGCTCACCATGAGCACCTGTGTGCCAGATGTGGTGATCAGATCAATGCTATCAGCATGCCAGCTTCCAGTCAAGATGGCACAATAGATGGTCCCTAGTGTCACTCTTTCCCACAAATCAACCAATTTACAACTATTAAAAAACAATGACAGCCAAGCTGCAGCTGCTAGAGCTCAGGGGAAGAGGAGAGACCTACAGACTGCATGAAGGTGGGAGAAGCCACAATGAGAGAAGAAAAAACTGCTCCCACCATTTTGAGCCCTGGCCACTTCCAGGCTGGAGCTGCTGAGAACATGGAGCAGGAGCTGGCGAAAGCCGCAGCTGTGCCTTTAGATGAAGTTGATTGGAGGTGGCAAGGGAGGAGAGGGCTTTGGTGGCACCCAGGCTGGCAAGACCACTAATGGGGTTCCCTTGGACCTACGCAGGAGCGAGGAGCCACAATAAATTTAAAAAAGGAGCCACTCACAGGCCAGCGACTCATCGCAAGGGGCTGGTGCACTGCCTGTCCCATGGGAAGTGTCTGGAGTGCGAACTGTGGGGGAGACGGGCCCACTGGAGGAACACTGGGGCACAGCAAGGACAGCTGATCTGCCCCCCAATCAGCACAGGATCACTCAGAGGAGACTGGTAAGGAATATAGAATTGCAGGAGGTGCAGTTTGCTGAAAAGTCTCAGGCTCAGACCAGAGTTTCCACACAACCCAGGTACTCTGGGTCTCCAGAGAGATAGAAGTACCTATAAAATCAGCTATTAAAACCTGAGTTGCACAAAAAGCCTTCCCCAGGGAATCAGCAACAAAGTAGTAATTTAGCTCAATCACAGAGCTCAAGTTCTGGTCCCCACAGAAAGTTCCCCCATTTTAGAAGTAGGCAAAGGATGGGCCGGCCCGGTGGCGCACTGCTACAGTGCGCCGCTTGGGAGTGCGGCGGCGCTCC
>NW_007736739.1:35488-39237 GCF_000696425.1 Galeopterus variegatus
TTTGGTATTAACTAGTAAAGGTCTCACATCACCAAAGAACATTTTTAACACCTAGAAGGACAAGAAGTCCCCTGGGCTACCAAGCCAGAGAGGGGAGAGGACTGGGAGCCTCAGCCATGCTTCCCAACACCTGCAACCAGTCCCAAGGGTGGGGGCCTTGGGCCTTGGCCATGCCCCTTGTCACATACAAGCAGCCCAGTGACAGCGACCAAGCTGCCTCAGGAAGCACCATGGGCTCTCCCAAGCAGGGATGCTAGGGGCCAAGGGCCTTGGCCACACCCCCGAAACACTAGCTAGCAGCCCAGCAATGACCACTGAGCTGCTGCAGGAAGTGCCCTGTACTCTCCAAACTGGGGCAGAGGGGGGCCAATGGCCTTGGACATGTCCCCCTGACATGCACATCCAGCCCAGTGATGACCACCAAGCCTCCACAGAAAGCACCCTGGGCTGTCCCAAGCCAGGGCAGTGGGCTGTCCCAAGCCAGGGCAGTGGGGAACTGATGGCTTCAGCCACAACCCCCTGACACATACACAGCCCAGCGATGTCCACTGTGCCACCACAGGAAGCTCTGTGGGCTCTCCCAAGCCAGAGACATAGGGGGCCAAGGGTCTCGGCCATGCCCCTTGACACATGCAACCAGCCCAATGAAGACTACCAAGCTACCATAAGAAGTGCCCTGGGCTCCCAAGCTGGGTGGGGAGCTAGAGCTTTAGCCACACCCCCATGACATCTGCACCCAGCCTGGCAATGACTGAGCCACTGCTGGAAGCTCCCTGCTCTCCCCTGTGGGAATGAGAGGAGTGCCACAGGCTTCAACCCTGTCCCTCCTCCTTTCTCCTTCCATCCTGTTTCCTTCCCATTTCCCCTCTCCGCCTCCCTCCCAACTGCTTCACAACATCATAGAATGTAAAAAAAGTAATAATAATAACATTAATAGATAAAATTTTAAAACATGCTATCAGCATGCCCATCAGCTCAAATTGCTATTATTCCTCACATCCTCTACCCAAACTCTCCCTAACTCTCCCCTCTCCCCACAACCCTAGGTCTATTGTGTCCCTCTGCAAGTCCAATGCACCACTGTGGTCTTTCTTTCCTTCCTTCTCTTTTAGCTCCCACTTATGAGTGAGGACATGTGGTATTTATCCCTCTGTGCTTTGCTTATTTCACTCAACATAAGTTTCTCCAAGCTCATCCATGTTGCTGCAAATGGAAGAATTTCATTCTTTCTTACGGCTGAGTAGTATTCCATGGTGTATATATACCACATTTTCGTCATCAAGTCATCTGTTGATGGACATCTAGGTTAGTTCCACATCTTGGCTATTGTAAATAGAGCTGTGATAAACATGCAGTGCAGGTATCTCTTTGACATGATGATTTCCATTCCTTTGGGTATATCCCCAGAAGTGGAGTTGCTGGGTCATATGGCAGTTCTATCTGTAGTTGCTTGGCAAACCTCCACACTGTTTTCCATAGTGGCTGCACTAATTTACATTCCCACCATCAGTGTAAGAGAATTCTCATTTCTCTGCATCCTCACCAGCATTTGTTATTCTCCATCTTTTTGATTACAGTCAGTCTAACTGGGGTGAGGTGATAGCTCATTTTGGTTGTAATATACATTTCCCTGATGATAGTGATGCTGAGCATTTTTTCATGTGTCTGTTGGCCATATGTATGTCTTCCTTTGAAAAATGTCTATTCAACTCCTTTGACCATTTTTTAATTGGGTTATTTGTTTTTCTACTCTTTAGTTGTTTGAGTTCCTCATACATTCTGGATATTAATCCGTTGTCACATGCATAGTTTGCATACTTTCTCCCATTATACATTGTCTTTTCACTTTATTGATTGTTTCCTTTACAATGCAAAGCTTTTTAGTTTAATATAATCTCATTTATTTTTTCTTTTGTTACTTGTGCTTTGGGGCTGTTGTTTATAAAGTTTTTGCCCAGTCTTACTTCCTGAAGTGTTTCCCCTATATTTTTCTTTAGTAGTTTTATAGTTTCAAGTCTTATACTTAAGTCTTTAATCCATTTTGAGTTGATTTTGGTATGTGGCAAGAGGAGCAGGTCTAGTTTCGTTCTTCTGCATATGGATTTCCAATTTTCCCAGCACCATTTAATGGAGAGGCAGTCTTTTCCCCAATGTGTGTTCTCGTTGTCTTTGTCAAAGATCAGTTGGCTATAAGTATGTGGGTTGCTTTCTGGGTTCTCTATTCTCTTCCATTTGTCCAAGTGTCTATTTTTATGCCAGTACCATGCTGTTTTAGTTATTATAGATTTGTAGCACAACATTGTGAGCCCCTTAAGGGTATGCACTGGTTTTATTTGGCCTAGTATTCTCACCAACTAACTTATCTTCTATACACCAGGTATTTAGTGCTTGACTGCTCAAGAAATAAAGGGTTCCATTAATCAAAGAGGCTTCGTGGTGAATATAAAACTTAAGCTGAGTCTTTGAGGATTTAACAGTAATAATGAGTAGAGGTATGGAAAATGGGACTCCATGCAAAAGGCAGATTTGGCTTTAGGCAAAAGCATAAAGTAGTATGCAGTTAAAAGGCTTCCAACCATTTTCCACCTCCTAGAAAACTGACATTCTAGGCTGTTTATATGGAAGATAACTTGTATTTTATGGATAATAAATGTAATGCATGTTTATTAACCCCATAACCTAGAACATAACACTGTTGAAATTATATTTGTGAATATATGATTATCTGCTTTTTTTCTGTATCATTCTTCTCTGCTCCCAATCATTCCATGTGCTCAAATTGATTTTTAATGAAGAACACACACCACTTTGACTAGCATATCAAGTGCCCTCTGCAGGTATGAGACCCATTTTCCAATCTTCCAAAGTGTCCTGCTGAATTATAGCCCTTTGCTTTCGTATATTTCCTGCCAGGAATACCCTGCCTGGGCCCCTGTCTTCTGCCTGGCCAACTCTTACCTGGCCTCCAAAACTTAGCCTACATGTTACCATCTTCAGAAATCTTCCTTAAACCCCACACCCTCTGCTCTGCAACCACGGTCTGGATCTGGTCTTTCTCTGCTCTCACAGCACATATCCTTCCCCTGACATTATTATTTATCACATTGTCACTATATACTCTTGAATGACCTAATGAAACAAGTATTTTGATAAGGGAGAGGAAAAACTAGAGACTAGAAGGCTACACAGAGTGAGTGACTGTGCTCATATAGGCATGGGATAGAGAGGAAAAAATAGATAATCATTTTCCAAGGAACAGTTAATGAGATTGAGGGGCTGAGATGAAGATTGCTATGAGATAGTAACCACGGATACTAGAATTGTTAAGCCACTCATGCGGGAGTTGGTTGTGGTTGGGGAACATAGAAGAGTTAGCTGTTGTGGGATATGCCTAGCAGGCGTTTGGAAGATGTTACACTGGTGAACACAAGGGAGTCTATGGCTCATTATACAGATTAAGATGATAAAATTCATTATATGATAGAGGTAGTAGACTGAAGTAATAGGGTAAAGGGCTTTGAAAAACTGAAATTATGAATCTCGATAACCTAACTAGACTTGAAGAATATGCACAATTAAGAAATGCAGGGAAGGATAGGAGTTGGGGAAGGAGTGACAAAAAAGGAGACAGATAAGGATTTGTGTGATTCTTGTTTTGGAGATTGACTTTTTCTGTTGTTGTTGTTTTTGCCTTATTAATCTTAGGCTTGGTATAAAACATATAGAGACACTAAAATTTCTCCCCCAAA
>NW_007736739.1:39621-41037 GCF_000696425.1 Galeopterus variegatus
TCTTATGCCTGGATTGTGGTGACAGTGCTGAGAGTTCCTGCTGCGGCGAGCAGGAGAAAGCCTTTTTCCACATGCTCCTCCCACCCAGCTGTAGTGTCCACATTCTTCGGAGCTCTCATGGTCTTGTACATTGCCCCCTCTGCAGCCAACTCCCCGTTCCTCTCCAAGATCTTCACCTTGCTCTACACTGTGGACACCCCCATCTTCAATCCTGTGATCTATACCCTGAGAAACAAGGAGGTTCATCTGGTGTTGAGAAGGCTTCTCTACATTAAACCAACTGAAACACTTGATTGAAGAAGTGTAGTGAAGATATTTTGTTTTGGACTTTGGACACCTCCATTGAGAAATCTTCCAGGATTGGTTGAACAGAAATACACAAGCCATGTTTAAATTTCTTTGTTGACCCTTAAGTAATTTCTTAACATTAAGATCTAAATAAGCTTTACACAATGCATTTTGTTGTTATGTTTCTAGTTTCTTTATAACAGAGCAGAACTTCTCCCCCACCTTTTTTTTATGCTGTTGACTTATTGGAGTGATTGTTTTATTTGTCTGGTAGAATGTTCCATATTCTAAGTTGGCTTTTACTTGTGGTTTTGTTTAACTTCTATTCCTATATTTAGCTTTTTATATAAATTGATAGTAAGATGGAAGCTTGATTGGATCTCAATTAACTTTTTTCAGAAGGACATGCCAAGATTACTATGCTGTTTCTACTGCATCATATTATGAGTCACACAATAATTGATTGTGCAATGTTCAGAGATGCTATTTATATTATTGACCAGTGAATTCAGGTGGTGTCAGCCTGATTCATCTATGACTCAGTTTCCAATTAATCTTTCACCTAATATTTTTATTATNCAACTTTACTGAATTTGTCCTCCTTGGCTTCTATGATGTCGTTGAACTGCACCCACTTTTCTTTACTGTGCTCAGTGTCATCTATACCTCTATTATCACAGGGAATATACTGGTCATTGTAGTGGTGATTAGCTCCCAGAAGCTCCACACACCCACCTATTTCTTTCTGACTAATCTGTCTTTCCTGGAGATCCTCTACACCTCCACAGTGGTGCCAAAAGTGCTGGAGGGCTTCCTAAAAGAGGCAGCCATCTCTGTTGCTGGTTGCTTGCTCCAGTTCATTATCTTTGGCTCTCTAGCCACAGCTGAGTGCTTCCTGCTGGCTGTCATGGCATATGATCACTACCTGGCAATCTGCTACCCCTCCACTACCCACTCTTGATGGGGCCCAAATGGTGCTTGGTGCTGGTGGTCACAGCCTGGCTCTCTGGCTTCATTGTAGATGGACAGGTTGTGGCCCTGATGGCTCAGCTCAGGTTCTGTGGCCCCAACCACATTGACCACTTTTACTGTGACTTCACACCTTTGGTGGGCCTGGCTTGCTCAGAT
>NW_007736739.1:42375-43603 GCF_000696425.1 Galeopterus variegatus
GCAGAGATTTCTGTTCTCTTTTTCCAAAGAATGTGGGGGTTTGATCCTCCAGTTCAAGGAGGGTCATCTTGAACTTGGGTAGGCTAGTTTTATGCTTTGGTAGTATCAAGCTGTGGAAAGCACAAGGTGTTTTGCAAGCTTCTCTAACTTGGTGTGAATCAACCTCCAATTTCTCTCTTTCCTAGGGACATCATCAGGGCTTAGTTTCAGGCTGTTAAGCCTATTCTAGAGTAGGTCTTCCTCAAGTGTGGGGTCTTTACTCTTAAGTCTGGCTTTTCAGGTGCTTGTCTCAGCTGGATGGTGGGTATTACTGAGGTGTTAGTGAGATTTCTCCATGTCAGCAGGCAGACAGCACACTCTTCTGGCAATGCTCTTCCTCGAGCCCAATCTACCTCTCATGTCCATTCTGTTTCAATCCTGTATCAGCTGCTCCCTGGAAAGTCTCAGATAGTCTTGCCCTTCACGTGGACAGTCCAGCTACCAGTCATGGCTCACAGATACCTCCATCAAGTGTGCTTCTGAGGTCCCGTCTGCTCAGCTCCTTCCTCTCTGATGCCCCATCCTACAGCTTCTAGTGGCTTCAGCATGAACTATAGGGGGTGGTACAAATAAACACAATACATACTCTCTCTGCTTTGACATAATACACTGTATATTTAGAAAGTCAAGTTGAACACATCATAGTGACTGAATTAGTTACGTTCTTTCTCTTTATAATGCAATGCAACAAAGCCTTTTTCTGCCTCACCCTTTGACATTCTGTATCTGAAAGAAGAATCCATTTATTGAGTCATGCCTTGATTAATCTATTTTTAGAACAAAATTAATAAACTTATATAGAAAATGTTCTTTTATTCTAATTCAAAACAAAGATATTTTTAAACAATCCTCTTACTTTTAGCTATCTTCTAATCCTCAGCCATAGAATCGAAAACTCCCCAGAAACTCCCAAACGTAGCACAAGCACACGAATATATAAAAAATTCTGAAAAGTGACGGATTAAAAGGGGGAAAACTGTATAGAACCAGTTTCCTTTCTTTTACAAATGCTGATAGTACTGGTGACATTAGTGGGGAAGGTATTGAAGATGGTAATTTGTATAGTGATTCTGATGACAGCACAGATGATATTGACTACAGCAAAGGTGATGGTGAGGGTCTTCTTTATTAAACCACTGACAGAAATGCTAATAATTATCAAATGTTTGTAGTAATGGTAATGGATAAT
>NW_007736739.1:43907-44304 GCF_000696425.1 Galeopterus variegatus
GAAATGCTAATAATTATCAAATGTTTGTAGTAATGGTAATGGATAATCAAGTTTCAATGATATTAGTGTTAGAAGGCAATTTAAAGTCCAGCTAGTCCAATCTGCCATTCTTTCCGATAGACCATGGAATGCTCTGTGACAGTCCTGGTGTCAACTGACTCACTTTGTAAATGTGATGGTGAAGTGGGTAGTGATTATTTTGTAAAGTGCTTGATTATGGGAATTATCTCTAATCCTGAGAACTCTCCATGCCCAGAATCCTTTGCAGTGAACTCTTCACATCCTTATTTCTCAGGCTATACATGAAAGGGTTTAGAGTGGGAGTTATCAGGGTGAACAAGATAGCAGCAGCCATCTCCCCAGAGGAGTGAGAAGTTGATGGGGGCTTCAGGTAGGT
>NW_007736739.1:45132-52253 GCF_000696425.1 Galeopterus variegatus
GTTTGTGAATATCTTTTTGACCATGATCCTTTTGAAGGTAGAGGTTGCATTAGCATTTAGCTTAATGCTTGGCACATAGTAGAAACTCAATAGATGTCTCCGTCCATCTACACAGTAACTACTCTAGTTCAAGCTACTGTGGATTGACTAGAGTACTGCTGGCCTCCTCACTGGTCTAACACGCCCGCTCTTGCCCCTCCTGGTAAGTTCTTCATGCTGCAGCCAGAGCGATCTTTTTAAAAAAGAAAATATAATCACATGAATTGTTTGTTTACAACTGGGTATCTGGAGAGCCATTGCTCTTATGAAAAATCTAGCACGTCTCACAAAGCTCAGTGTATTTTGGCTTTGATGTACCTAACAAGCCTCATCCTACACCGCAGTCCACTCCTTCTCTGCTGCCCTGCACCATGGCTGCGTTGTGTTTCCTCAGTGCACCATCTTGCTTCCCTTCACTCTTAGTCAATGCCTATCAATCCTTACACTCTCAGTCCAAATAACTTTTGCTTTTCTATTTGTTGGTTTCAGTGGCTGGGACAGGGATCAAACTCCAGACCTTGGTGTTATCAGCACCAACTGAGCTAACTGGCCAACCCCAATTGACTTTCCTAAGAATTCTTCCTTCACCTCTTTGATTGTCAAATCGACCTTTTATATCCTGTCACAGCACCTTCATAGATTATGACAGTTTTAATATGGAAGATGTAATCATATTTATTTTATTGAAATACTTATGCTTTTTAGTTAATGTTGCTCCTCCTCACAAGCCAGTAAGGAATATTATGCCAGAGACTCCACTGGTTTTTCTCTCCATGTGCTTGGCACATAAAATACAGCAAGTATTTGTCACAAAATGAATGAGTCAGTTAATGGAGATCGAAGGCAAGACTGGGAAATATATTGTCGTCCTCAACCAGTTTTCCTACATTTCAACATCTCAAGAAGAAAACTTCTTTCCTCCAGGTGTTCTCCTAGTAATGTGGGTTGGAAACATGGGTGCATCCGTTTCTTTCATCCTCAAGTCCAAACTAGGTGCTATAACATTTTTTCCCTACCAAAAAAATGCTTTTCGTTTTAGTCCCTTTCTGACTCTTTTTTTTTAAACCTTATTCATACTTCCTCTTATCAGCTCACTCCCAGCTTGTTCATCAGCAACTTAAATGGCTTCACCGATTCCACTCTCTAGTTACTGTGATTCACACTGCAAGCGTCTTTTAGAAATTGCACAAGTCTCTGTTCTTGTCTTGGCTCTCCCTTGTTTCTCTCATTTCCTATTGCATCACGTGTGTCATCTGTGCCTAATTATCAGGAGCTTCTCGTGTGGATCCATGTACTGGTGACACAGGATTTCCCAGTGCTCCCCAGCAGTCGGTCTCCTCTCTCTTTGGCTGGTCACCTGTAGTTCCACAATTGTGCCCACGTTTGCCTTTATGTACTTACTCTTGTTGGCTTTAAGTCCCATCCTCTTCCCTCCTGATGTCTTTCCTTTCTCACCCAAATACTACAAGGCCCTCAGGGCTCAGTTAAAATTTTACCTCTTCCCCACAATAAAGCTGTCCCCAAATATTTTATTCCTCACTGTTTTATGTCTTCTGAAATATATAGACAGAATGATCTAGCCCAGCATTAGCTACCATCTGAAGGAGTTTTCCAATTTTTCTTATGTATACATTTTCTCTTCTACACTATATTATGCATTTCTTGAGAGTAAAAGCCATGTTTTCTTTTTAAAAGTTCTCATAACAGCAGCCAAGGAGCTGAGCATATAGATTCTCCCAAGGATTATGTTCATTGACTGCTCTCTAACAGTGAGTGTATCTGTCCACTTCACGTGTGTGGGAGGGAGAGAAATGCCCTTTGGATCAACTATCATGAAGAGAGATGGGCCATGTTATGCTAATTGGAAATAATTGATTATGTCTGAATAAAAGATTCATTAACTTATGACTGTAGTATTTTTTTCAATTTTCAAGACTTATGATGGATCTTGTGACAGGCAAAGTTTATGTTTCCTTTTCCATTTATATATTTATTACCTCCTTGTTTCTAGCAATTTTTAGATATTCCAATGGATAAGTTCTTTAGGATAAAGAGACATAAGCTTTCTTACTTTATGCAGAACATGATTGAGTTCCTGAGAACTTAAGAATCACCTGGAGACCTAGCTAAGTTACAGATCTCAGGGCTCCACCCCAGAGATGCTGATTTAGTAGGTCTGGGGTGGGACATGAGAACATGCATTTCTAACATGCTCACACATGGGATGATGCTGATGCTGCTAGTCTGCTGAGCTGAATTCAAAATGTACAGCATCCTATCGACCATACCTTTATGACTGTTTCTTTTCCCTTTATTCTTATTTTCCTCTCCTTTTTTTGTTGGGAATTGAAAGATTCCGCTTCTACAAATTAAGGTGACACCTACTGCTTTATTTCTTAGGAACAATACTTCCTTCAGCTCAGACCATGTCATGCCTCTCATGTTTTCACACTTTCTCCCATGTTGGGTCTTCTCGATTGTTTTGCTTGAATACTCTCACAGCCATTATATCCACCTCCAGATTATTCATCTACAAAATATATAGTTTTTTACATTGGATTTCAAGTCATTTGTGGCTCTGAGTATTGAAGCTATCTGAAAAGTATTTCAGTATCTAGGGGTTGTGAGGTCCTATCCATCCATCTCTAAAATTTCAGCCTCAGACGGATCACATCCTGATACTCTAACACGTGTCCTTAGCCTTCTCCGACTACTGCCCACTGCTCTGCTTTTTATGACAAATCCACCAAAAACCTCATTGTCTACATCACTATTGTCCGTTACTCTCCAAACTCATCGCTCTACCTTTTGTGCTTTCTTGAACTCTCTTCAGTCAAGCCTGTGCCCTTATCATTCTGCTGAAATCACTCTTGTCAATATCAAAATGCAATTTTCAGTCCTTAAGTTAGTTGGCCTCTCAACAAGACTTAACATAGTTGATCCTTCTTTTCTTACTTCAAACACTTTCTTTGTCATCCTTTTCAGACATTCATAACACTCTCCTGGGTTTCCAGTGGTCTCATGATGATTCTTTCTCAGTCTCTTTGGCTGATTTCTCCTCTTCTTTTTTATTTACTTTTGTACATCTCCTCCATCTTCTAGTTTTATGCTTTAAATATCTATAAACAGATAACTTTTAAATTATATCTTCAGTTTCAACTTCTTTTCTTAAGTCTGGAATCATACGTTTAACTTTATACTAGATATTCCCACAGTAGCAGTTTTACTCTGTAAGATATTTTCTTTCAGCTGGACTGATACACAAATTAAAAGTCCTTTTAAGGTTATCTATCTCCTGTGCACAACTTGTACCTTCTATGTTTCTCTTTGAAATATGAGTCCATTAATCTATTCATCAAATGCATCTTCCATCTTCCATACTTACCGACTGGCATCCCTAATCTCCACCTCAGATGACCTTAGAAATATCTTCTCTATCCAATACTTTTAGTAGGTAGATGGGAAAAACCAGAGAATCCAGGTCCTTTGCCTACACCGGTGGAACCATGTTTGAAGGTAAAGATGATGCAGTTTGGGAGCTGAGCGTTATCAGTCTTCATCTCTCTTGGGATCAGAAGGTGTTTGGATGCAGAAGGAACCTTTCTTGGCCTTGGAGACGCAATTCCCAGAGTTACTCATGAGTGGTAAATCTAGAAGAATGTCCATTTAGAAATTTGCCTGGGGGTGGTTTGAGGAATTAAATCACTAATTAAACAGAAGTATAATATTAGTAAAATCAGAAACATTATTTAAAAGTCACAACCTCTCTCTAGTCACTATCCTGCCTCTTGAAGTGTGGACATAGGACCATGACAGTTCATGCTCTTACTAGGAACCACTTTTTTTTTTTTTTTTTTTTTTTTTTTGGTGGCTGGCCATTACAAGGATCCAAAACTGTGACCTTGGTATTACAAGGTTGTGCTCTAACCAAATGAGCGATGTGACCAGCCTGGAACCACTCTCAATATTTTGTATATATCTGGGTAGCCTTCTTATAAAGAAATGCAAAATTCAAATATTCAGGCTGACCATTTGTGGTCTACCGTTAGATGTCAGACAAGCATGCCAAACTTAATTCCATCCAAATGAGAACTTTTGTTCAACTCCTTTTCTCCTCCTTGTTTCTCATCTAATACTTGACATTCTAATAAATGGCTGTGTGACACATCATTTGTGGAAGTCAACTAGGAATCACATTTAGCTCTAAGAGACTATCAGCACAAAGTTTTAAGTAAGTAAAAGTTTATTTTTCTCTCATGCAAAAGAAGTTCAGAGGTAGGGGTTCTAAGGAGGATGTGGTGGATACCTAGGGCCATAAGAAATCAAAGCTCCTTCTGTCTTCCTATGGCTTTCATCCCCCAGGTCACCTGCTGGAGCTGCATTAGTTTTGGTAATCATGTTGTTTCCCAAACATAAAATGTGGGTGTTTTTGTGCATGTGTGTGTATGTGACTGTTTCACCTCTCTAATTCATTTTCAGAGGCTTTCTCAGAAGCATCATCCAAAGTTTTCCACATCTGATTGGACAGAACTTAATCACATGGCTATAACCAGTTTGCAGGGAAGATTCAAAATGTAATTTTTTAGTAGTCCACTTGGATTCTCCAAATAAAATTGTAAATAAAGAAAAAGGGGATAATAAATACCTAGTTGACACTAATAGTTTCTGCCACAATTACTACATGGCTTTAAAAAATACATTGCTATTTTACTTTGGTAGAAATAAAAATAATAAAAACATGGTGATGGTAAAGATTAACTAGGGCCCTACTCCAAGCTTTGCTTGATTGAACATAAACCCCATCAAACTCCTCTCAATCACTAAAGATTGTTACTAGGGATGGAAGAATTAATGTTGTTAAACTGTCCGTGCTACCCAAAGTGATCTACAGATTTAATGCAATCCCTATCCAAATTCCCATGTCATTTTTTATAGAGATAGAAATAATAATCCTAAAATTCAAATGGAACCACAAAACCACCTAAATATCCAAAACAATCATGAGCAAAAATAACAAAGCTGTAGACATCACACTACCTGATTTCCAATTATCCTACAAAGCTATAGTAATCAAAACAATATGTCACTGGCATAAAAACAAACACATAGACCAAGGGAATAGATTGAGAGTCCAAAAAATGAACCCACACATTTATGGTTAATTGATTTTCCACAATTGTGCCAGGAACTTACAATGGGGAAAGGACAGTGTCTTCAATAAAGGGTGTTGGGAAAACTGGATATCCACAGGCAGGAGAATGAAACTGGATTTTTATCTTACACCATAAACAAAAATTAACTCAAAATGGATTAAGAACTTAAATGTTAGACTTGAAAACTGTAAAAATACTAGAAGAAAACATAGGGGAAAATCTCCATGATATTGGTCTGGGCAATGATTTTTTGGATTTGACCCCAAAAGCACAGTCAACAAAAGCAAAAATAGACAAATGGGATTGCATCAAACACAGCAAAGGAAACAATTAACAGTATGAAGACACAACTTTTGGATTGGGAGAAAATATTTGCAAACTATACACTTGATAGGGTATTAATATCCAAAATATATAAGGAACACAAACAACTCAATAGCAAGAAAACAAAAACCCAATTGAAAAATGGGCAAGAGATCTGAATGGAAATTTCTCAAAAGAAGACATATGAATGGTTGTCAACAGGTATATGAAGAGATGTATATCACTAACCATTAAAGAAATACAAGTTAAAACCACAATGGAATATCATCTCACATCTGTCAGAGTTGTTATTACCAAAAAGATGAAAGATAAGTGTGGGCAAGGATGTGGAAAAAAGGAAACCTTTGTACAATGTTGACAGAAATGTAAATTAGCACAGTCATTATAAAAAAATGTATGGGGATTCTTCAAAAAACTAAAAATAGAATTATTATATTATCCAGCAATCCCACATCTGGGATTTTAACTCAAAAGATTTGAAATGAGTAGTTGAAGGGATGTCTGCACCCCCATATTTAAGGCACCACTATTCACAATAGCCAAATTATGGAATCAGTGTAAGTTTTCATCATCAGGCGAATGGATGAAGAAAATGTGGTGTATATACACAATGAAATATTATTCAACTATTTTTAATGTATTAATAGAATACTTTTTTTTTTATTCATAAAGAACATTCATGAGATACAGAGCTAATTGTCATCCCTCGTGCCCATGATGTGAGGGCCAGATTCATACCTGGGGCATACTCATTACTAGAAATTACTTTTATACCCCATGTCCCCACCCAATTATCCTCCAACCTCCCTCCACTTCCTCCTCCCCCCGCACTCCACTTTGTAGCCCTAGGAATGTTCCCTCCCTCTGTAGGACCACTGCACTACCGTGGTCTTTCTTTCCTTTCTTCCTTTCTATTTTAGCTTCCACATATGAGTGAGCACATGTGGCATTTATCCCTCTGTGCTTTGCTTATTTCACTTAACATAGGTTTCTCCACGTTCGTCCATGGTGTTGCAAATAGTAGTATTTATATTTTTTTAAAAAAAATCAACAGGAAATTCTGTCATTTGTGACAACGTGGATGGAGTTAGAGAACACTCTNGTGCTTTGCTTATTTCACTTAACATAGGTTTCTCCACGTTCGTCCATGGTGTTGCAAATAGGAGTATTTATATTTTTTTAAAAAAAATCAACAGGAAATTCTGTCATTTGTGACAACGTGGAGAACACTCTGTTGAGTGAAATAAGACAGGTACGGAAAGACATTGTATGTTCTCACTCATATGTGGAATCTAGAACAATTGAACTCATAGAAGCAGAGAGTAGAACGGTGGTTACAGAGGCTGGGGGTTGAGGGGAATGAGGAGATGATGGTCAAAGGATACAAAATCTCAGTTAGACAGGAGGAGTTTTTTTAATCTATTGCACAGCATAGTGAAAATAGTTAATAATAATGCATATTGTATACTTAAAAATGTCTGAGAGGAAATCTCAATGGTCTCACCACAAAAATATAAGTATTTGAGTTGATGGATTTGTTGTCGCTTTGTTTAGTTATTCCACATTGTATTCATAAATCATAACATCACTTCATACCCCATAAAC
>NW_007736739.1:53050-55636 GCF_000696425.1 Galeopterus variegatus
AAAAAAAGGAGGGAAAAAAGTAGTTGCTCATGTTCATGAGATAGGTGAGTCAAGGCCATATCGGCTGATTTTCCAGGAGCGGTCCAGACAGTGTTAGTTAGAACAATTGAAACTGTTAGACCTTATTGTTCCTCTTTACTGGTTTTCAACAGAGAAATGGAAACACTCTTCTCAAATCTTCTCAAAAGATTAGGGACCATGGCCAAGGCAACAGAGCCAAGAAACCGCATTACATGGCTGCACTCCTTGACTTAGCACACACGTGACAGCCTGAGGCGAAGACAGAAGAACTAACAGAGATGAAAAATAGGATTGTTTTAGGGAGGCTAGAAAGAGCTCTGTCCAGTCTCTTATGGATAATGTTTCCAGTGTAGACATTCACAATTTCAGGAGCCTGAGTCACCTTTTTTGGGTGATGATTAGCTTTGTATGTCATGAATATTCTTAATAAATTTTTTTAAAAGTAAAATAAATTAATAAAATAAAAACTTTGATCTTGAAGAAGGTAGACATTTATGACAGGATGCATAAATCACCCCCTCCTCAACTAGTCATGTAAAAGTTAAGGCATATTAGTCAGAGTTCAGTGAAAGTGTATAGAGAGGGAGAGATTTAATCCAGGGAATTACGTTCTTGACAATTGTTGGAGTAGCCGAAGAGGCAGATTCCAGACTGGCCTTTTGAAATGACTCAAGAGCAGTCCAGACATCTAAGGGTAAATACTATCTCAGGGCCATTAATGGCACAATGCTGGAGTCAAGGAGCTGCTCCTCACACTGTAGCTGCCATGGACACTGCAGCTGCTTCTCACACCCAGGAAACAGGAGAATGAGCAGGGAACACTGCAGTTGGGATGTGTGATGTTATCCAAGCTCTTTGGTTAGCAGCAATAGCCAGGAGCCAAAGAAAGATGATATCTATAGCACTTCTACCTTACAAATATTATGCATGTGTATCTAATTGGTGGAAATGAATTCTCTAGCAGAAATCTTGCCTCAGGGAAATGTTAGCATTCCAATCTCTTCCCATAGAAAGATGGAGGAGTGAAGGTGGAGAGAACTAATCCAAACTATCTTCACATACGCTGTGCTTATAGAGGTGAAGGAGAGAGAGTGTGAATGTTGGCATGTTCTCAAAAATGCAAAGTTGCTCTGAATAGAAATTATTCTGGTCCCAAAGAAGACCAAGATCAGTCAGCACCTGTTTTTCTTCTTATCACTGACACGTAGGATCTGGAGGAGAGAAAAAAACCCATCTAAAGCACGTACCTAGTGATGAATGTCAGGGGCTGCCATAACAAAATGCCACATACTGGATGGCTCGGAGAACAGAAACTTATTTCCCCACAGTTCTGGAGGCTCGATGTCTGAGATACAGGTGCCAGCGTTGTCAGGTTCTGGTGAGGACTCTTTTATTGGCTTGCAGATAGCTGCCTTCTTGCTGTGTGCTCACATGATTCTCTCCTCAGTGGATGTGCAGAGAGAGACAAAGAGATAAAGAAATTATGCGAGAGAGAGAAAGAGATCTCTTCCTTTTCTTCTAAGGACACTAATTCCATCATAAAGGCCGCACCCTCATGTCCTCATCTATCCCATTTAACTCCCAAAGGCCTCATCTCCTAATACTCTCACATTGGGGGTTAGGATTTCAACATATGAATTTGGGGTCAGGGACACAATTCAGTCCATAGCAAGGTGTGTAGGAGCAGCAAAACTCCACATCTATCTTCTTAGGGTCCTGGCTGGGCCCCAAACATTGGGGGTTAGGATTTCAACATATGAATTTGGGGTCAGGGACACAATTCAGTCCATAGCAAAGTGTGTAGGAGCAGCAAAACTCCACATCTATCTTCTTAGGGTCCTGGCTGGGCCCCAAACTTAAGTTGACATAAAACAGACTAATAGGGAAAAAAGCACACAAATTTGTTTAATACCAGTTTAACACGGCATAGGAGCCCTCATAAAGAGATGAAGAACCAAAGGCTCAGTGAGAGTCAGTTACTTATATACCGGATTGGACAGTAAGTTGTGAAGAAGCTACTAAATTATGTAGGAAGGCTTAAAAGATATGGGTTATTTTAAGAAGGTCTGTACAAGATACTGTTGGTCTCAACTTCTTGTCCTTGAGTATGAGGATTTTGCTTTTCCTTCTAGTGTAGGGAGGGCATCTTTCACACGGGAATTTTATCTCCTGCTTTTAAGAAAGAGAAAAGGTATCAGAGTGATCTTCCTGAACCTATTGTTTTTCAAGTGGCTTCAATTCAAAACAGTCAATATGCCAGGTGGTGTATTTTTAACCCCTTCAGGGTGATATGGCCACTTATACAGCAGATGCGTAGTGGTATTCCACCCAGCATGAGCAAATATAATCCAAGGCTTGCTTCCAATATGTGAGGCTCAAAGATAGAAAGACGAGTGATAATGGTGACAATAAAGGACTAAAATGACACAGGTAGAGATGTTAGTTGTAGGACCAGTCTACCTTATCAGTCAGAATTATATCCTTATCCAACTGTTTTTCATAGAAGATGATCTTTCACTCCTTGTGAGGGGACGCCTAGAATTCAGTTACTGCAATTCAGCAAAA
>NW_007736739.1:55975-60873 GCF_000696425.1 Galeopterus variegatus
AGATGATCTTTCACTCCTTGTGAGGGGACGCCTAGAATTCAGTTACTGCAATTCAGCAAAATCTCCTCCTGGACACTGAGCCTCTCAGATAAGACAGAGCCATTGTCACAAACAGAAATCTTGCAAGTATAATAAACCACATGTTTATGTTAAAATCATCTAGGCTCCATCTACTCTGTGTGCAGGTAGCTAAAATGAAGGTTGAGTCATTGAGAATGGGAGTGATTTTTTCAGTGTGTTCTTGGTTGACTAACTTAAGCTGCTTATTTATCGAATCATATCTGGTAGCTCACAGACTATACTGGAGGTTGAGTCAGACTCTGAATTATCCTGCTAGGAATGAGACCCAGGAACACCGAGGGGGCCTCACTGGAGAAAACACCACTGTCATCATTACTCAGCTTTTAGGATAATTGGGACTAAATCTAGATCTATCACTGATGCCCCAGAAGAACCAGATTCCTGTGCCCCATGCAGAGAAGACTGAGTTCCACAAGTGAGTGTTTCTCACTGGTGGAAACTAATTCCCAGGCCTGATCCCAGCTGTTAGGAAATCTAGGAAATGATCACAAAGTAGTGAGGTTGTTCACAGAAGTTGAGACACAAATGATGAATATCTGCTCTAGGCAGAGTGTGGAAGAATAATGTCAGATGCTAATTTTAATTTATTTTTAATCTTTATTATAAACATTTTCAAACACACAAAATCTTGTTTCATATGTAATTCCTCCCATTACTTTCTACCCCATTTAATCACCTAAAATGTTTGGGATTTTCCAGTTAATTTTTTGTCATTTATTTCTGGTTTAATTCCATTGTGGTTGACAGTAGACATTAGGGAATTTCTGTTCCATTAAATTTATTAAAGTGTGTTTTGTGGCCAAGAATGTGATAGATCTTGGTGAATGTTTCAGATGAGCTTGAGAAAAATGTGTATTCTGATGTTAAATAGTTTACAGAAGTCAGTTATATCCAGTTGATGGGTAGTATTTTTGAATTCAACTATGTCCTTACTAATTTTCTGCCTGCTAGATCTGCACATTTCCAATAGAGTGGTCCTGAGATTTCCAACTATGATAGTGGATTAATCTCGTTTTCTTTGTAGTTCTATCAGCTTTTGCCTGATGTAGTTTGACACATACACATACACATTAAGGACTGTTAATGTCTTCTTGGAGAATTGACCCATTTATTATTAATGCCCTTCTTTATTCTTAATAAATTTCCTTCTCTGCTTTGCTTGAAATTAATACAGCTACTCCTGCTTTCTTTCGATTAGTTAGAATGTGTGGGGGCTCAGGGGTGGCAGGCCCCGAACCTCCCAGTAGCCGCTTTTATCCCCCCGCCACGGGATGAGCAAGAGAGGGAACCGGTAGGATGACTCCTGCCACCCTAGTGGCCAGGAGAGCCTGGGAGGAAGGTGAGTATACTGCCGCCTATTCAGCCCCACAGAGAGACACTCAGACACGGCAGGAGTTCCATCAAGCAGTTCCGTTTATTTTCACACAAGCACCTGCTTTTATAAGCATATGGCAAGGGGATTTCCTAACTTCAACCCATTATCTTAAAGGTCATGTGAACATGCATTTTGCTCTAATGCTTTGCTATTGCAATCATGTGGTGAGCACGAGTGTGGAAATATCTTTTATCCAATAATTTTAAACTATGTCTTTCCTTGGCCACTCCCCGGGGGCTTCGGTCAGGCGCCATCCTTCTCTCCTGTCCAGGTGAATGTTTTCAATAAATTACATAGGCGTATGTGGGTGGGGTCATGGCTAGTTCTCTGCCCCAGGAGGAGGTGTGTGGCCTCAACGCCCTAACAAGAATGGTGTATATCTCTCCATCCATTTACTTTTTTCTTTTCTGCACTTTGGTGTTTTATTATTTTAAAAATTCAGTCTTATGTACAGTATATAAGAGCACTGTTAAAATAAAAAGTGGAACTAAGGTGGCCTGGCTTAGCACAGTCAGTGAGTCTCTGAGTAGCAAGGCCCAGGCACCACCACCCTGCCCCTAGGAGGAGTCCCTAGTCCCGGGGGCTTCTTGGTACTGTGTAATCTGTGTGTCCCTGCCCTGGTGAACAGCCCCCAAGTGGCAGAGGGATGGTGCATGGTCCAGCATTTGGGAACATCTCCAGCCACCAAGGACCCTCAATAGCCAGAGATCCCTTCCCCATCCAGCTGGTTTTGCAGCTGCCCTGAAAGAGCTCAGGGCAGAGTGCACAGTCTTGTCTTCAGAGGTCTAGAGTTGCCACAGATGCTGCCCCTGCATGTCCGCCACATGATCCAGACCTGGGGCTCTGGTGGCAGCTGCCATGCTCAGAGAATTTGCTCTGTGCTGGAGGAGGAGATGTCCAGAAGCCACCAGGCTGTGGAGGGTTTGAGCTTGACCTGGTCTCAGCAGGGTGCTCACACATACAGTATGCACAGCACCTTGTCCAGATTGCCCTCAACTACCTTGTCTTTGGGGTTCTTCACCACCATCACCAGCTGGGCCTGGAAGCTGATGATCAGCACCGGCCCCTGCTCCATTATCTTGCCCATGGCCAGGTTGACGTTGTCGATGTCAAGGATATGGGAGTGGAACTGGAGGCTCGGGGCGTTGGCCTGCTGGACTGGGTGGGCCAGCTGGCTGTAGGGTCACAGCACCAGTCTTTGAGAATGTCAAGCTCTCCAGAAATCATGGCCTCCAGGACACTGGGGATGATGTCGTTCCCACACTGCTGCAGAAACCAGTCTTTGTCAAAGGCCAGGTCCACCAGGAGGATCTCTGTGAGCACCTCCAACATTTCCATCTTAGAACACAGGACCCCCAGAAAATCAGTAACCTTGTCTGTCAGGTCCCAGGATGCCCAGATGAGCAGGCTGTCACTTTCATCATGCTTCGTCTTCATTTCGAAGAACTGATTGAAGACCACGCTTTTTCCTTGAGGTGCTTCCATTGCTGGTACTATTTGGAGTCCTTATGCAGCACGACCCCCAGGTCGTTAGTCTCAAACACATTCTCTTCCTGGAATTTCTCTCCAGCAAACTCTGTCCTTTTCCCGAGTCTCTTGGGCCTGTGGCAGTATCGTTGATTTCCTTCTTCCTGGTCTCTGCCCCCTGGGAGATGGCTTTGAAGGCCAAGGTCTTGCCCAGCTTCTCCCTACCCCTGGATACTGTCTTGGTCAATGGCTTGGCTGTCTTGGTAGCTTCCTCCATACCTTCCTTCATTTTCCAGCTGACGTAGTTATTTCTGACTTCATCAAGACTCTGCTCACCATCCCTGTTAGCTCCCCGAGTTTCTTCCTCATCACTTTGCTGGTCCACATAGTTTCCAGTTCAATGGTTTTATATTTCCTTCTGGCTTCCTGGAGCACATCTGACTCTTCCAGCTTCTTGGCCTCATCTCAGAATTTTTTGTACTTTAATTTCTTGGATTTTGGCTAATTCTTGTCTGATATTATCTAGCAAGTCGAACAGAAAGCATTTTCTGTTTTCTGAAGAATATGATTTGGACAGATGCAGTTCTCCACCTAGCCAGTGTATCTTATTGGTCGAGCCATAGGGTTGGTAGCGGCTGGTAAGAAACTGGACTCCACTGCCGATGCATCACCACTGACAGTGGCACCAGCCACCCCGCAGCACCACCACAGCCATGTGGGAAGACCCCATGTCTCCATCTATTTACTTTTAATCTATGTGTGTCTTTACATATAAAGTAGGTTTTTTTGTAGGCAACATATAGTTGGGTCTTTTTTTTTTATTTACTCTGACAATCTTTGTCTTTCAATTGGTACATTTAGACCATTGATGTTCAAAGTGATTATTGATGTGGTAGGACTAATACCTACCATGTTTGTTACTATTTTCTATTTGTTGTTCATGTCTTTTTAATTCTATTTTGTCTTCTACTCTTTTTATGCCTTTTGTGATTCCGTTTTCTCTTCTGTGTTAGCATATCAGTTATATATATTTTAACCTTTGTTTAGTGGTTGCCCTAGAGTTTGCAATACACATTTACAGCTAATCAAAGTTCACTTTCAAATAACAATATCCTACTTCACAGGTAGTATGAGCACCATGTAGTAACAAAATGATCCTAATCCCTCACTCTTGTCCCTTTTATTATTGCTGTCATTCACTTCACTTCTAAGCACACACAAGCATGTGAGTACACACATACATGACATATACATATACATCGTCAAATACATTGTTGCTAGTGTTACTTTGAACAAACCATTATCTGTTAGATCAACTAAAAAGAAGAAAAATTAAAGTTTTTATTTACTTTCATTTATTCCTTCTTTGATGCTCTTCCTTCTTTATGTAGATCCAAATTTCTGACTTATGGGCTGTGACAGAGGGCACAGTAATGCAAAGCCGGACTTTTCACTGTTCATTCTGGAAAAATTGCAAAGAACTAAATACTCCTCTCCCTGGAGCTGACAGGTTACAGCAACTCTGGTACCTCCATACGGCGTACCATGGGATGTTGTAATGGGGGAGGAAATAGAAGTTCCTGGCCACGGTCCTACAGTGAGGTGGGGAGAAACCTGCTTCACTTCCAGGTCCTGGAGACAAACACTCCACTGCCCCACCCCTAGGAGTACACAGCCCCTCAGTAGAGAGAAACTTCCATAGGAAAAGCTGCCCAGGACTCTGCTTCTGGCCCACAAGGGCAAGCCCTCCTAACAGGGTGGCTCTGGTCTCGTCTGTGCACTGCGCTCCACACCCTGGCTCCATGCTCCAGGGCGGCTGAGCACCCAGAGGACCCAGGCAGCGCCCGGTCGATGCGGGCCCGAGCACCCTGCAGTATTTATTGCTGTGTGGCAAAGGAAGATTGGATTTTCAGAAGTTTAAAACCAAGCTTTCGCTCTGCTCTCTCTGCTTCCACCATCTTGCAATGTGAGATCC
>NW_007736740.1:0-30714 GCF_000696425.1 Galeopterus variegatus
GGAAGAGTGGGACTATAGGCCGGTCCACAGGCCCCGGGGTGCTCCGCGTCGAGGTAAGCAAATAGCACATCCCAGCGGGGAGCTACGTCAGACAGAGATGACTGGCCTGCCGTCACTATGCCGGCCCTCTCCGACCGCACCCTAGAAAATGGAGGCAGCTTTGTTGTGGGCGCCCAGCCTGGTGTGATGAGCGGGGGCCAGGCGGGCGAGGAGAAATCGGGCTTCGCTCCGCAAGTGGGATTTTGCTTGGGGTGACTCACGGAGAACGCAGGGTGGGCTGTTCCGGCGTGTTTCAGATCGCCTCTGCGCAGTTCCTCCGCTGGCTCTCCCGGCCTTTGCCGTGTGGGCCGCCAATATTGTTCCCGCAGCCGGGCCTGGGCACCCCCAGGAGTCCTTCTCCGTGTCGGCTCCAAAACCTTGAACCTGCTGCCGCTTGTTTGTCGATATAGGATCGTTGTTGAAAGATTTATTCGTCCTTTGTTGCTGTTGGAAATGCAGTCAATACTCTGGTATCACAGCACACAGCTCTCAGGATCGCGCTGTTTCCTGACGCGGGCGCTCCAGACCCGCCGCCATTTTTTCTCCCCACATTCCTTTCCAGTCTTAAAATATTGATAATATCCATTGGTGGTAAGATTATGGTAAAACAGGGATTCTTCTAAACTGTTAGTTCAGTAGGAATTGGTTCAGCCATTTTGTAGGACAGTTTGGAAATGTGTATCAAAATTAGTGTGCATATTTGCTTTGCTCTAGTACCTCCTCTTTTAGAACTTTATTCTAAAGAGGTAATCTGGTAAGGATAGAAGGATATATGCTTGAAGATGTTCATGTCTTTGCTTATAATAGCAAAAGATGGTGTACATTTTAAGTTGTTCCAAGTAAGAAAATTGTTAAGTATATTATGGTGTACTCATAAAGCAAAATATTATTCAGCCTTTAACAATATAATGACATAGCTTTATAGTTTGCAATATAGAAATATATTTGTGACATCTTATTAAATGAGAAAAGCAAAGTATAAAACATTATTGAGAGAGGAGAGAGAGGGGAGCTCAGCAACAATTATCCAGAACATATAGAAGTCAAAACTTAAAGTTGAATCTTTTTATAGGCTTCTTCCTTCAAGTATATCTGGACCCGAAACTTACTGATTTGTGAGAATCCATTTCATTTCTACTGACAACGCGAGCAAGACATTCCATATAATTTTTTAAGAACCCACTTGTGCTCCTTTATATGCAAATAAGCATTGATAAATTTTGCTCGATAGGAACATACAGCTAAAGAGATTAAATACAAGTGAACAAATAAACCTGTGATGTGATCTTTACCCTAGTCAACAAAGTCTTCTTTATCTACTTGGTCATATGGTATTTCTAACTTTAATAAATCTAGTGGAAGCAACTGCATTACCCATAGAAAACAGAGCAATCAGGGTCAATGAAAAATTAGAAATGCCTTGAAACAACTTTTTCCATTTCTGTAAGCAAGAATCTTATACCTATATGTGTATAACTGATGCTGCCTTGGAAAAAGAGCTGATTTCAGTAAATTAGTAAATATCTTTGTCCTAAATATCAAATTTTAATTTTGTTTTTGCGGGGGGAGTAAAGGTAATTTTCTCAAAACGAAATGTTTTGCTCTAGAGCAAGAGTCAGCAGGCTTTGTCTGTAAAGGGCCAAATAGTAAATATTTTTTGGCTTTGTGGGCCATACAGTCTGTCTGGACTATGCAGCTCTCTAACATAACACATAATCAGCCATTGACAATACATAAGCAAATAGATTTGTCTGTGTTCCAGTAACACTTTATTAACAAACTACTGTTACACATATTTTACTTTGTACAACCTGGGATAATACACACATTGTATAATCCATTTTTTTCCTTTCTTTTTTTTTTTTTTTACTATAATGTGTTTTTAATTTTTTTTAGGATGCAGTAAGAGTTTTAAAAGAAGTTTCTTTTGGTACCTAAGCAGTGAAATATTTATCTTTGTTTCCAGGTATTCTATGTCATTTATGTCTAGAAGCTTCATTTCTAAGCATCAGTGCTTACTATTGATACCTGAAAACTAAATAAATTAGGTCTGATAAGGGTATTTTTCAGTATAGAATGGACATAAATTATTAAAAATGATTTAGAGCCAGATTTTGAATAGTCTATTTCCAATGTTGTTGTCTTTGGAGTTATTTAAAATTTCTTTTTAAGAAAACAGTTGGCTCCTTTGCAGATATGTAGGTATCTTCTCTCCATATTTTGTGAAAGTATAATACAATTTTTGGCATAACTTTCTCCCTACTTTGTTTTCTCTTTGATGTAATAAAGGCTCCTGACATACATGTGCGTGTGTGTGTAAATAAAAGCTCCTGATAAAATGTGCTTTTAAAGAGACTTCTCTAGAAAGAATGTGCTTTAGCCTTTTCAGGCAGCCAGAATATTAAACAAAAGGTTTAGTTGTCATGGGAGAATGAGAAGATGGAGAAACCATTTAGCACAGAATTTTCAACATCATTCTCTTATTTATCACTGACTCTTTCAGTTTTCCCTTAACTTGAAATATTGGCTGATTGAAAACTGGGGTCATTGACATCATAGGGAAATTTGAATGTTAAATCAGGAATACCTTAATTATGATTTTCTTAAAGATATCTGTTTAATTCCAGAAACTTGAAATATGAGGAATAAACCAGCTTCACACACTGTTCCAATGATCCTCCCACCCCCACCCCCACCCCCGTCTGTTCCTCTAAGAAATGCAACAAAATCTTATATAGAGTAATTTTACTATTAGGAGCACTTTTTAGTATTAGCAAATTTACTAAAAAGAGAAATTATGAGAGGTTTTGATTTTTGTTGACTTTGCTAGTGCTTATATATGACTGTAAATGTGATAGAATTCTTTGGTAAATATTGAAAGTTTACTAAGTTTATCAATATGATAATGAACTAAATATATCAATGATGCTTAACAGTCTTGGCTGTCAAGGATCAATCCATTACTTGAATGCTGTTCTTCCCATCCACTAAGTTTTAGAGTAAATGTTTAGTAGTGATAAGTTATTCAGGTTACTATAGATACAGAGATTTTTTTTACTAGTTGTCCAAGTGTGGATTTCTAGATTTCTGATACTGTTTACATTTTAATGCAAATGATGGCATTGTTATGAGGAAAACACAGAACCTTGCCAGATTCTTAGTTCCTTGTCTTAATGCTAAATCAGAGCCTTTTATTCCAAGTTTATAATTTCATTTACTCAAATAAGAATGATTTTACTTATGGTTTTTTCTTTTTCTCAGATTCATCCTCTGGATGTCTAAAAGCCTCAACTCATCAGGGTGCCATAGATGTTTATGTCAGCCAACTGGGGAAAGTGGAATTGAAATCCCTTAAAGGTTAGCCTTCTGGAATGTTTTATTTTGACATATGGTTATAAGGAAGGTTTTATGTAACACTCAGGAAACAGATGGTCAAATTATCTATACTGACATAGTAATATCAAAAAAATTTCTTCTGGGCCGGCCGGTGGCGCACTGGAGAGTGCGCCGCTTGGGAGCGTGGCGGCTTTTCCGCTGAGGGTTCGGATCCCATGTGGAGACCGGTTCCCGCTCACTGGCTGAGCACGGTGCGGGCGCAACACCGAGGGTTGCGATCCCGTTGCCAGTCCCCGGTACGGGCGCAACACCGAGAAAAAGACAAAAAGGAAAAAAAAAAATTTCTTCTGACAGAACCTGATTTAAACACTGGTCTACTAGTTCTCTAGATGAGATCTTTACAACTTTTGGGACAGATGGCCATGAAAACTATCTTTTTCTTTGTAGTACAAATAAAAATGTTGTGATATTTTGACTATTACTGTGGAATGTTTTAGTGTTACTGTGTGGGTTTTTCAGTATAGTTTTATGTCTGAAATAGAATATTCTTTGGATGGAAAATGCTCCCATACATTCTTATGGAAGCTTTCCTTCCAGCCTATGAGAGGACCTTCCTTCTCAGGCTATCACTATAGATTAATAGTTTTCAAAATGTGATCCTGAAATAAGGGTATCACCAGGAAAGTCCTCTAAAGTGAATGTTGACTTAGTCTCTTGAAGTGTCAAGACTTAGGATGTGTCTCTGTCTATAATTTAACTTCTAATACAAATAACTTTCTAAGAGTTCAAGTCTTTCATTAAAAATGGTGTACTTTTGATGCATCTTAAAGCTAAATAAGAGTTTGCATGTGCTTGTGCACACGTGCATGCAGATGTGTATGGTGACAGTTGGCTTGGGTGGAGTACCTTGGCCATAGGGGCTGAAGTGGCCTGAGTGCAGGAAGTTAAGGACTGTAACTCTGTATAAAAAAATTAGAAAATAAAGTCTAGAAGCTCTTGCATATTGGCCAGAAGAGGACTATATGTATAATAAGGAAAGTATTTCTTTACAGAGACTGGTTGTTCCTGCTGTTAGTAATTTCTTTGCCATGTTGATTTAGTAGTTTTTCATGTAGGTAGGCTCTCTTGTCAGTGTCGAAAGTAAAACAACAAAACATAGAAGTCTGGAACTGAAGTTATTGCTGACACAACTGTGATTTCTCAAGATCACATTTTTTCTTTAAAACAGGATAATATTGTATCCTCACTAGATTTCTAAGGGCTCCAATTCAGGTTAAATTGTAAATTCCATATCAGTCATTTAGTTGCACTCTCTTATTACAAAGGCCCAAGGAGAAAAAACGTAAATCATTAATGTAACTACAGAGTTAAAGTTTTGAAGATAAGCAGCTCTTACATGAAAGTTATTTCCCATGTGGTGGGCAAAAAAGTAAAGAAAACAAAAAACTTAAAAATTTTTGAAGATTGTTAATCTTCATCCACTTAAAATATTTTTGAGTATTATTTGGATTGTTGTTCCAGCGACCTACTGAAATAGCATATGGTGTTGCAAAATTTGATTAGAATTACAATTTTGTGTTTTTTCCTACTGGGACCATAGTACTGCAGAATCTTAAAGATAACTGGACAAAAAGATTTCTGTCTTACTTAAAATCTCTTAATTCTCACTACATTTCAGAATAATAACTTTTTAGAGTAATGGAAAGTTATTCAAGACTGTTGTTTAATGATTAGTAAAGATGTCTGGAGTCCATTCCAACTTTGCCACTGTCTTGCTATAGGGTTCAGAGCCAGCCACTTGAGTCTCTTAGTACTTTACCATTGTGCCATATGAAAAAAAAAAATGTACAATGCTTGTTTTCTCTCTCCTTATGAAAGTTAATCTGGTGACCTTATTTCATTCAGATAATCTATGCTTAGACTTGGGAGTCATACCTGCCTCTGAGCACTGACTTTTCCACTTAATATTTCTAAAATCACTTAAAATCACTAATGTTAACATATTTTGATGTCACTAAATGATGTCTTTAGTATTAGTTCATTTTTGAATTTTTAGGAGGACAGTATTGATGTCAAGAATTATGAAGACTTTATGAGAAAAGAGGTTGAAGGTATAACAAGAGCTCTTCTTTCTAAAACAATAATAGTGTCAAAGATGGGACTTTAGGAAAGTTTTCAAAGTTTCATGAGAATTCTCCATTCACAGGCAGTGGTAGAGTTTTGTTAGTGGTGATTTTTGTTTTTTAAAGATGTGGAGGGAGATGGGGATAGAACCATTTGCGTTGCTTAATATTTTTAAAGGTCTCACAGATTTAAGACCATGTTATTCATTTAAGAACAGACAAAAGTGCTCATAAAATTATCACACTTGATACATTCAGAGATATAAAGTCCTAGAAAAAAATTTTTTTAATCCATGATTTTCTACTTTTAAAATTATGTTTGGTAGAAGAACATATATCTTCTATTCATTTTGACATTTTCTAGGTGTGTTTTTGTTTTATTTTGTTTTCTCATAAATCCCTTTATCTGTTATTATGGGGACTCTCCTGTCAGTAGTTTACATTTGAACTCTGGAAAACAATTAGTTTTTTAATAAAATAAACTATCTGTAGTGATGTGTTTTGTTCCCCACTTTTTTTGAGGAGTAAATATGAGAGTTTATCAGTCTTACCCCAAATTTCCAGCTGCAGTTAGGAAGATGGAGAAGATATGAAATTACCTAAGGAAACTTGAGCTGATGTTAACCAGACAAGAACGAAAACCATGACCCATAAGTAGATGCATTCTAAAAGGAATTTACAGTATTCACAGTGGATGACATTTTGAAGATCTTAGTACACAGAGATGGAGTCAATGCTTTATGGCAGGGGCCTCTTACCTACTTTATTTGATGAGAAATACTCATGGAGAAAGAAAAACTTCTGAAATAGGAGTGTATTGGTGAATTTCCATTGCAACCCATGTAATTGTTTTGAAAAATCGTGTCATAGCAAACACAGTATTTTCTTCTGATTTACTCTTTTACAAGCTTATATTACCACCACATTGTACTGGAAATAAAATTGAGTATCTTGCCTCAGGATACCTTGAGGAAACTTGACCACATAGGAAAAGGCACTGCTATTTAAATAAATATGCTGAAGAGTAAAAACAGTGTACTAGGAGCAATGCTCCCCTTTCAATCAAATTTGTAACAGACTGGCACTTTTGATTTCTTTGCATTAATAAGCTCTCCTTTAAATTTATTACAGGCTCTGTTATTGTCAAAGTCCCGTCTTCTCTTCAAGCTCATTTACAGTTATCAGGGAAAGCGGTTGATGTTGACTCAGAAGTTCATATTCAGGAAATGGCTAAAGCTCATAAAGATCATGGTATAACAATTACTGGTAAGGAGGCTGCAATTGGTATGTCACATGAATAGCCATTGTTGCTATGTAAGTAGTTTTAGTCTTTTAATTCTTTTCCATTGACACATTTTAGTGTTTGACAATTTTTTCTACAAATTGCTTAAGTAACACGATGCAGACATTTTGTTTGAAAAAACCTCATTAAATCATTTAGGAATACTCGTTAGTCTTATCATTGGATAAAATTGATTTAAAAAAACTTCTGGAGCAGTTCAAAAGCAGTTCAAAGCTAATTTTGTATGAATAGAGTAAAAAGGCATATGGTTTGATAAGGACACTGTAAACTTGTTCTTTTAGTACAACAAATTCCCAATCACGCAAATGTGAATAGCTTTTTCTTTTTTTAATTGAAACATACATATTTGTGGGGTACAGAGTTGAATATAAATACCTGTATACAACATGTGATGATCAAATAAGGATAATTAGTATATTTATTTTTATAAAACATAATCATTCTTTATGACCCTTAACTAATTTCTTGCTATGCCTCCTCCCTCTCCATTTCCCACTTCTAGTAGCCACAACTTTCTTTTTGCCTTTTGAAAGTTCAGCATATTACTATGATTGTTGTTTGTTTCTTTCTTTTTTACTAATTTTTTTTTTAGCTGCAACTTATGAGTGACAACATGTGCTATTTTTCGTTCTAGGCCTGGCTTATTTCACTTAACATAATTTTCTCCAAGCTCATCCAAGTTGCTGTGAATGGCAGAATTTCATTCTTTTTTATGGCTGATTATTATTCCATTGTGTATATATACCACATTTTCCTTATCTAGTTGTCTGTTGATGAACATTTAGGTTGGTTCCATATCTTGGCTACACACACATACACACACACACACACACACACACACATATCTTGAAGAGCTGCAATAAACATGGGAATGCAGGTATGCCTTTGACATGGTGATTTCCATTCCTTTAGGTATATACCCATTATTGGGATTGCTGGATCAGACAACAGTTCAATCTGTAGTTGTTTAGGAACCTCCATATTCTTTTCTATAATGGCTGTCATAATTTACAGTCTCACCAGCAGTGTAGAAGGGTTCCCCTTTCTCTGCATCCTCACCAGCGTTTGTTATTTGCTTTTTGATAATATCCAGTCTAAGTGGGGTGAGATGATATCTCAGTATGGTTTTGATCTGCATTTCCCTGATGATTAGTGATGTTAAGCATTTTTTCAGATATCTGTTTGCCTTCAGATATCTGAACATCTTCAAGATATGCCTATTCAACTCTTTTGCCCATTTTTTAATTGAGTTACTTGTTTTTCTACTGTTAAGTTGTTTGAGTTCCTTCTGTATTCTGAACATTAATTCCTTGTTGAACGTAGAGTTTGCACATATTTTCACCCATTCTTTAGCTTGTCTTTTCACTCTATTGATTGTTTCCTTTGCTCTGCAGAGGCTTTTTAGTTTCACATAATCCCATTTATTTTTTTTCTTCTTGCCTGTGCTTTTGAGGTCTTATTCATAAAATTTGCCCAGTATACATCCTGAAGTGTTTCCCCTATGTTTTCCTTTAGGAGTTTTATAGTTTCAGGTCTTATTTTTAAGTCTTTAATCCATTTTGAGTTTATTTTGGTATATGGCAAGAGATATGGGTCTAGTTTCATTCTTCTACGTATGGATATCCAGTTTTCCCAGCACCATTTATTGAAGAGGCTGTTCTTTCCCCAATATATGTTCTTGGTGCTTTTGTTGAAGATCAGTTGACTGTAAGCACATGGATTAATTTCTGGGCTCTCTATTCTGTTCTAGTGCTCTTTGTGTCTGTTTTTATACCAGTACCATACTGTTTTGTTTACTATAGCTTTGTGGTATAATTTGAAGTCAGATAGTGTGATGCCTCCAACTTTTTTTTTTTTTTTTAATCAGGATTTCTTTGGCTATTCAGGGTTGTATTAGTCCGTTTCTGTTGCTTATAACAAAATAACTGGAACTGTGTAATTTGTAAGAAAACAAAATTTATTGCTCACAGTTTCAGAGGCTGGGAAGTCCAAAAGCCAGGGAACACATCTGGTGAGGGTCTTCCTTGGTGGTGTCTTCAGTGACACAGGGAATCACATTGCAAGATGGCAGAGTCAGAGAGAAAGAGTAACCTCCTCATTTACTCTCCTTTTAAGGTCACCATAACCACCCTCAGTATTCCAAGAATGGATCAATCCATTCATGAGGGTACAGGCCTCACAATCTAATCACCTCTTTAAGGCTCACTTCTCAATTACTGTAATAGGATTTCCTACCCTCAACAGTCACAGTGGGGATCAAGCTTCTTTTTTTTTTTTTTCCTTTTTTGTCTTTTTTACTGACCGGTAACGGGATCGCAACCCTCGGTGTCGCACCTGTACCGGGGACCGGCAACGGGATCGCAACCCTCAGTATTGCGCCCGCACCACGCTCAGCCAGTGAGCGGGAACCAGTCTCCACATGGGATCCGAACCCTCAGCGGGAGCGCCGCCACGCTCCCAAGCGGCGCACTCTCCAGTGCGCCACCGGGCCGGTCCGGGATCAAGCTTCTAATACAATAAAACTTGGGGGACACAATTCATTCTATATCGGGGGTCTTTTGTTGTTCCATATGAATGTTAGGATTGTTTTGTCTATTTCTGTGAAGAATATCATTGGTATTTTGATGGGGATTACATTGAATCTGTAGATGGCTTTGGGTAGTATGGACATTTTCACAACATTAATTCTTCCAATCCATGAGCATGGAATGTCTTTCCATTTTTGTGTCCTCTTTAATTTCTTTCAGCAGTGATTTATAGTTCTTATTGTAGAGATCTTCCACCTCCTTGATTAAATTTAGTCCTAGATTTTTTTTTTTTTTTTTTTTTTTTTGGTAGCTATTATAAATGGGATTGCTTTCTTGATTTTCTGCTAGTTCATTGTTGGACTATAAAAATGATAGTGATTTTTGTATATTGATTTTGTATCCTGCAGCTTTACTGAATTTGTTTATCAACTCTAAGGGTTTTTTGGTAGAGTCTTCAGGTTTTTTTACATATAGGATCATGTCATCTGCAAAGAGGGACAATTTGACTGTCTTTTCCAATTTGGATGCCCTTTTTTTCTTTCTCTCACCTGATTGCTCTGGCTAGTACTTACAATATTGTGTTAAATAGAAATGGTGAGAGTGGGCATCCTTGTCATATTCCTGTTCTTAAAGGAAAAGCTTTCAGCTTTTCCCCATGCAGGATGATATTGGTGGTGGGTTTGTCATAAATGGCTTTTATAGGGTTGAGATACTCGCCTTCTATACCTAATTTGTTGAGAGTCCTTATCATGAAAGGATGTTGAATTTTGTCAGATGCTTTTTCTGTGTCTATATTGAGATAATCATATGGTTTTTGTCCTTAATTTTGTTGATATGGTATATCACATTTATTGATTGGTGTATGTTGAACCATCTTTGCATGTCTAGGATGAATCCCCCTTGACCATGATGTGCAATCTTTTTGATGTGCTGGTGCATTCTGTTTGCTAATATTTTGTTGAGGATTTTTGCAAATGCGTTCATCACGATTTTGGCCTGTGGTTTTCTTTTGTTGTTGTGTCTTTGTCTGATTTTGGTATCAGGGTGATACTGGTCTCAAAGAATGAATTTGGGAGAAAGGCCTCTGTTTCAATTTTTTGGAATAGTTTGAAGAGAATTGGTATTAAATCCTCTTTAAAGGTCTGGTAGAATTCAGCAGTAAAGCCATCCATTCCTGGGCTTATCTTTGTTGGGAGATTGCTGATTAGTGCTTCAATCTCATTCCTTGTTATTGGTCTGCTCAGGTTTTCTATTTCTTCTTGGTTTAGTCTTGGTAGTTTGTATGTGTCCAGAAATTTATCCATCAGTAAAGCCATCCATTCCTGGGCTTATCTTTGTTGGGAGATTGCTGATTAGTGCTTCAATCTCATTCCTTGTTATTGGTCTGCTCAGGTTTTCTATTTCTTCTTGGTTTAGTCTTGGTAGTTTGTATGTGTCCAGAAATTTATCCATTTCCTTCAGGTTTTCAAATTGGTTGGCATATGGTTGTTTATAACAGTCTCTAATGATTCTTTGTATTTCTGTGGTATCTGTTGCAGTGTCTCCTTTTTCATTTCTATTTTTGTTATTTGGGTCTTCTCTCTGCTTTTTTTAGTCAGACTCATGGTTTGTCTATTTCATTTATCTTTTCAAAAAAAACCCAACTTTCTGTTTCATTGATGTTTTATATCATTGTTTTGGTCTCTATTTCATTTATTTCTGCTCTGATCTTAATTCTTTCCATCTGTTGATTTGGGGATTAGAATGTTCTTGTTTTTCTAGTTCTTTAAGGTGTATCGTTAGGTTGTTTGTTTGAAATCTTTCTATTTTTTGGTTGTAACCATTTATTGCAATAAACCTCCCTCTTAGTACTGCTGGTGCAGTATCCCACAGGTTTTGGTATGATGTGTCTTTATTATCACTAGTTTCAAGAAATTTTTTGATTTTCTGTTTAATTTCTTCTTGGACCCATAGGTCGTTCAGGCATATGTTGTTTAATATCCACATATTTATATAGTTTCCAAAGTTTCACTTGTTTATTGATTTCTGGTTTTAATTCATTCTAGTCTGAAAAGATACTGGAAATTATTTCAGTTTTTTAAAATTTGTTGAGATGTGATTTGTGACCTAACATGTGGTCTATCCTGGAGAATGTTCCACGTGCTGATGAGAAGAAAGTATATTCTGTAGTTGTTGGATGAAATGTTCTGTAGATGTCTGCCAAATCCAATTGGTATAAAGTGTAGTTTAAGTCCTGTATTTCTCTGTTGATTTGTTGCCTAGCTGATCTGTCCACTGTTGAGACAGGGTATTCAGGTCTCCAGGTATTATTGTGTTGTGGTCTCTCTCTCTCTCTCTTTAGGTCTAATAGTGTTTGCTTTATATATCTGGGTGCTCTGATGTTGGGTGTGTTTATATTTATGATATTATGTCTCCTTACTGGATAGATCCCTTTATCATTATCTAATAACCTTCTTTGTCTCTTTTAATGGTTTTTGGTTTGAAGTCTATTTTATCTGGCATATGAGTAGCCGCTCCTGTGCTCATTTTTGGTTTCCATTTGTGTGGTATATCTTTTTCCATCCCTTCACTATTAGTCTATGTGAATATCTATAGATGAGATGAGTTTCTTATACGCAACATTTAGTTGGATCTAGTTTTTAAATCCATTCAGCCAGTCTGTGTGTTTTGAGTGGGGGATTCAATCCATTTACATTTAGGGTTGCTATTGAAAAGTATTGTCTTACTCCTGGCATTTTATTGATTTTTGCTTGTTTGTTTGAAATATCTTTTGTTCCTTTCTTTCCCTTTTATTGTTTTGTCTTCAGTGCAGGCAGTGGCTGGTGCTGGTGGGTGGCTGCAGTGGGGAGAGGGACAAACTGCTGTGCAGAGAGATGGGCAATGACTCTGGGACTGAATGAATAGCTTCTGCATGTTTTTTATTACATCTGGCTGCACTGATGGCTAATACTATTTTTTAAATGTTTATTGTTTTAATGGATAAAAATGGATTAAAAATTTAATGCTGGTGAAGTTTTTCCTTAAATCTTTTCAGAATGGTATCAAGAAAGACACTGAAATTAAACTATGTACATGGACATATGCTATAGGCTTACCTGTGAGATACTGACTAGAAAAAGGAACTGTGTGTGTCAGGGAGGTCTTCATAAGATTAAGTTTCAGTTTTAAATATTTGTGATTTGTCATGAAAGTTAAGAAGGCAGTCTGTTAAAAACCATAGAATATTCACAAAATGCGTCACGGGAATAAAATACCTGTACTCTCCTAGGTCTAACTCAATGCCTAATGGACAGGCTGTTAATATATGGTGAAAGTTTGATGAAAATCTAAATATATCAAATATGGTAAGAATCAACTTGTGATCTAATGTCTTGAGTTTGATAAGGAGCCAATAGAATTACCAGTTTTTTGTCCCAGTAATCTAAAGCAGTAATACAAATTTGTCTAACGATGCTCAGAATCATAGTATAATCAAATTATTTACATATGTAAGCATGTTTGAATTATGAATTAAAGCTATTTTGTCATATTTTCATTCTGTTACTCAGAATCACATGACTTTCTGAAATTTAGATTTTGTTTTAAAACCCTGTTCTGACTTCATCCATTATTTCTATGCATATAACTTCCAAATCAATATCTGCATCTCTTTATTGTTCTTGCCTATTTCCATTCCACTAAACCAGTACCACCTCAAACTTAATACATTTAAGAACAAAAATTATATTTCCCTAGCATAGCTGCTGCTCCTCCCATCTTTTTTGTTTTTCTTTATTTGGTCAGTCACTCAACAAATTTTTATTGAGTCAGGCAATGCTAAAAGCTAGGAGTGCAAAGGTGATATAAAGCATTGTCTCTTTGTCTTCTGAGGAGCTTACATTCTAGTGAGGAAAGACCAACCAGAGAATACTATCCAGTGGGATAAATGTTATAATAAAGGTATGTACATGTTACTGTGAGAGCATAGGTTAGACTAGCATTGTGAGTTTGAGGAAGTGAAAGAAGTCAAATATGACAGATTATGGAGAATAAAGGGGAAAGTGGCATAAAGGAGGCTAGAGAGTTTGAGAGAAGTCAGATCATGTAGGGCCAATTTGGATTTTATATTGAGCATTGTGAAGCCATTGAAAAGTTTTAACCTGGGGTTCACGTAATCAGATTTATGTAATAGAAAGATCACTGAATGTTGAGTGGGTAAAGATTAGGAAGAACAATGATGGATGAAGGAAAAGCTACTGCAGTAATTCAGGAGAAAGAGTTCAGTGGCCTGGACTCCACAGTGAGCTATCTGAAATTCAGCAAACAAACAAATGGACCTGCAACAAATTTTGGTAGAAGCAAGAGATGAATCAATGTTATGAGGACAATGTATGCTTTTACCTCATTGGTTTTTATGAAGCTCCTCAGCCTATTAGTTCTTTTTGTGTGTTGTTACATTGAACCCTCTGGCTCCTGCTTCTTGAATTAGTAAGGGCCAAATTGCAGAATGAAGAGTTTATTTCCTGCTCACAGTGCAAGAATCTAGGTACTGATTAACAGAGTCCTTTTGTAGAGTGGCACAGGATACACTACATGTTTGGGCCCCAGATATATCTCTGTGTTGTCTCTGATATTAAATTAAATCTATTAGAGTAATAGTATGGAGGGACCTTGGATGAAGACAGCAGCATTCTCTCTTGAAGAGAGCTGTTGAGTATGAACAGGTAATTGGATTTAAGAGAAACTTTCATATTTCATTTTGATTCCAAAATTTTTTGGTGCCCAGAAGCCACAGAGCTTTTGTATCAAGTAGATGAAATAATTTAAGAGGCCTAGAAAATCAGGAAAGATTGCTTTTTTCTGTGGAGATTTCCAGTCTGAAACCCAATTTTGGAAATAATGAGCAGTTTTACATGTGTGTTGCTATTATAGGCAGCTGAGCTCAGCTCATCTGGGCCTTGCTCATAGAATCTCTGAGGCATAGAAATAAATACTCTTAATACTGAGAGATCTGGATTTTATCTGTAGCAAGACTTCTGGATAATTTCTGCAAGAAGCCATGCCAGTAAAATTTAGTCACTCAGGCTTTCCATAGGATTTTGATGTGTCACCCTTGTAATTTTATTTGATTTCCTGCTGCATGGTTTCCTTTGCTAATAACTCAGTTGTATAATTCTTACAGTGATTTACAAGTATTATGTGCCATTCCATGGTCAAAAGAAAGCCTGGAACTGTCTCAGGCTGAAAAAATTACCTACCAAAAAGCTATGCATAGTGTGTATTCTTTGGTGTGTATTTTCTAATCTTTATGAGAGCCTTGATTCTAAGTTTTGTGCTCTACCCATAGATGGCAAATTCAACAGGTTGCAAATGGCTTAAGCAAGACATTTCTAATAAGAAAGTGACTTCCCTATTAGATTTTAGATTTGGTTCATCACCTTCAATATGAAACCTGACTGTGATATATATAAAGCCATTCTCCAAGCCTAGAAATGCATATGTTACAAAGTCCTTTTGTCTTAAAACTCCACAATTTAGATATTTAAAGAGTATAAGAGGCAAAGTGTGTTGCCAGTCAAAGGATTGGTGTTTGTCACTGTTTGCATAGTAAGGAAGCTGGCACTATTATGTTCACTTGATTTTACTCAAACTGAAAATATAAAGCATATAAAAAATAAATTCATTTAGGATCAAAATAAATCAAGTCAGAAGAGAGTTCTCAGCTTATCTTTAGGTCAAAGAGTTATACATTAAATGGTATTGTAATTTCTAATGGGGATACTCATTCATGGGTTGAAAAGAGTTGAAATGGACTAAGCCCATGGAATGTCACTTTTAAAATCAAGAAACAATGTTTTCTCTCCAAATAGGACAAAATCCAGGCCTTGATATTACTAACCCTTAGAAATAACTCTTTTTTTTTTTTTAGAACACACAAATCAAATCAAAGTTTTGATTTTCTCCAAACTTGTAACACATGAATTTTTCAGTCATGTAGATGTGTTTCAGGACGACATAGAAGAAATTCAGTTATAGAATAAAGAATGCTATAAGGCTTACGGCTGCCTGCTTAAAAATACTTTTACGGGGAGTTAATGTGGAAACTGTCTTCAGATCATTTGTGCTTTTATGGTGTTCCCCCCCCCCCCCATCTTTTTGTTATAAAGTCTTAAGATCCTGGGAGTATCATGGGTAATGAGACATTAACTTTGTTAATGTTTACCACCTGCCCCTCCCCCAAATCAAGTTTTGTTTCTTTCAGTCTGCAAACTTTATCTGTAAAGGCCAGATAATAAATGTGTTAGACTTGGCAGGTTACCTATGCTCTCTGTTGCATATTCTTCATTGGTTTTTTTTGTTTGTTTTTCTATAACCTTTTAAAAATGTAAAAGCCATTCTTATCTTTGAAGCCATACAAAAACAGATCCCTACCCATGTTTGGCCTGTAGGCTGTAGTTTGCTGACCCCTAGACTAGAAATCAAAGTGCAGGCCCCAGTCTTAGAGCATGGTGAACTGTTTGTGATGCCTGTGGGTGTTTTGTTTTGTTTTTTCTCTAATGTTTGTTTTTGTATTTATTTTGGTCATTCACAAAATATTGAACCATAGCCAAATTCTTACCCTGAATGAACCTTCCCCAGTAGTGGAGAAAACATGATTTATGCACCTAAAAGTTTAATCATGTAAAATTTAAGAAACAGTGCAATCACAGATGATATATAATGGCAAATAAATACACAAAAAGATATTCAACATCACTAGACATTAGGAAAATGCAAATTAAAACCAGAATGAGATATCTCTGCATATTTACTAGAATGGCTAAAATAAAAAATACTTATAATACCAAATGCTAGCAAGGATGCAGAGAATTTGGATCTCTCTTACATTACTGGTGGGAAGGTAAAATGATACAGACACTCTAGAATTCAGTCTGGCAGTTTCTTAAAAAACAGAACATGAAACTACCGTGTGACCTAGCAATAGCTCCTGGGAATTTATCCTGGAAAAACGAAATTTATGTTCACAGCCAGATATAACATTGTATTACAAATGTTGTAATAACCAAAAACTGGAAATGGCTTAAATATCCTTACATTGATGAATGGTTGTATAACCTGTGGTATTACCTATGTAAGGTAATATAATTCATGTATAAAAAAGAAAAGTCTATTGATGTACACAACTTGGATGGAAATTAAAGAGTATTATTCTGAGTGAAAAAAGGCAATCTCAAAATGTCACATACTCTATGATTCCATTTACATAACATTCTTGAAATGCCAAAATTATAGAAGTGGAGAACAGGCAAGTAGATGCCAAAGGTTAGAAAAGGAGAAGGGTATGACTTTAAAGGGACATCACAAAGACTTCCTTTGTGGTGACAGAATAGTTCTGTACCTTGATTATATGAAGCTATATATACGATAAAATGTCATAAAACTACATACAAAGACATACCAAAAAAATGAATGCATGCAAAAAGTGGTGAAATCCAAGGTCTGTAGTTTAATTAATTGTACTTGCCCAATTCCTGGTTTTGATAATGCCTATATTTATATAAGGTGTCACTATTGGGGAACTGAGTGATGGGCACACAGGACTTCTCTGTATTATTTTTGCAACTTCTTGTGAGTCTATTAATGATTTCAAAATAAGAAGTTGAAGAAGAAAGCAGGGAAGGAGGGAGGAAAGAAGGTAAAAGGTGGGGTGGGGGGAGAGGGAGAAAGAAAAACAGTGAAGTCTTCCAGGCAAGATGGAGTTAAAGGGACTGGCTTACCCTCCAACTTGAAACAAGGACAGCAGAAAAACTTTTTTTTAAAACAGACACAATGCATATGAAACAGATTTGAAGACACTAGACATTAGGCAATTAAAGAAAGTGATCACTGAGAGAAAACAAACAAGATGAGCACAGCTTACGGCCTTGAGAGTCTCCAGGCTACAGTACAGGGAGAGGAAACTAATGCTGGGTTGAAGAAATCAAGATGAAAGTTCACAAGAGACCAAGACAGCTAGACTTTGTAAGACAAGGTACCAGAGAGAATAGAGCCTGATGCTCCTACAGGTCCAGGAATAATGCCTGTTCTACCTACTAGACTGGAAAAAAATCATTTACTCATAGGGCATTGTTTAGAGCACTTAGAAGTGGGAAACAATTAGTCCTAGATAGAGCACTACTCCAGAACTTTCTAACAAATTATAAAAGCAGGAGATTAAAGGCTTAAACTGTTTCCAAGTGACTTAACTGCATCTTTGAGAAAAACTCAAGATTTATATGAATGCAAAGGTAACTAGCACCCAACAAAGTAAAATTCACAACGTCTGGCATCCAATCAGAGATGATCAGACATGCAAAGAGTTAAGAAAATGTGACCCATAATGAATAATCAATTGAAACCAACTCAGAACTGACAATGCTAGAATTAGCAGAGAAGGAAAATAACTGTATTCCATATGTTCAAAAAGTTAAGACATGGAAAATGTAAAAAAGGTGAAATTGAATTTCTAGTAATGAAAACTACAATGTCTGAGATGAAAAATGCTGTGGATGGGATTAGACCTTGCAGAAGAAAAGATTTGAGGAAGAATCTTCATAAGATTGTTTCTTGAGCAGAACCGATTAATTGTACATTTGCTCAATGCCTAGAGTACTATTGACTTATTATTCCAGGTATTAAGAGAAAATTTAACGGGTACCATGAAAACTAGCTCAAAAATACTTTCTTTTTAGTAAAGAGTTCTTGTCAAGATATCTTAGGTTGCTCTTTTGTTGGGAGAAGACTGTAAGTAGTTAAAGAATGTTGACAAAATTAAAATATTTTGTTATGGAATTGTGTGTGGTGTTACGTGGTTTTGTTTGTGACATGTATGTATTAAAAATAATAAAATTTCAGAGTAACTAGCTTCATGTTGTTTCAAAACTGTGTGTATGTTATTTTCCTAGCTAGTTGGTAAGGGCATTGGCATGTCTTTTTCCATATTTTGAACCTCCCTAAAATACTTAGCCTGGTACTTCCCATAGTGGTAGTGGGTGGTTGGTAGTGTCTGTGAGGTAGAGGAGGGAATCCTCCATCACTGATACACTTAAGTTTTATCCGCTGCTAACAAGGGAGAAGCAGAAGTATTCTTCTGAACCAAATGTAAATAAACAAAATCTGTTATAAGGTTAAGAGGGAGTGGGAAGGGAGGCAGGAAGAAGCTCACCTTACAAGAAGCTTTTTAATCCTCTTTTTAAACAGGAGGATTAAATACTGCAAACTACTCCTGGAGCCCTGTTTTTGTTCATAACTAGTGCTGATTAAATCCGGGTGCATTTTGGGTTAAATAAAAAGAAGTTGGAGATTCATATATTTGGGTAGATTTTGGCAGGGGTTTAGAGAGCAAATGGCAGAGTTAAATACATATCCTAAGAAACCTTTCCTCCCACTTAATGGAAGTCACACTGCATAAGGATAGGGTAGTCGTTTTCTTATTTCTTGGTCAAAGAAACATTGTCCAATTTTCACTGGCAAAGGGAAGTAAATAAGGAACAAGATTTCTGGAACACCAAGTTCCAATATGTTTTGCAAGACTTTCATAGAAAGGAGTTTATAAACTTTACAAATTAGAATAGTCTCCACAGATTCAGGCCAAAGAGCTTTTCGTAAATTAGTTATTGGCAAGATAAAGCTATTTTCAAGCAACCTAAGTGGAATTTCATAAACTGTCTTGCCTTTTGAGTTTTGTCTTTAAGCTGAAATTGCTCGTGTATTCATTTTGTTAGAATCAGTAGCACTGTGCTTGGCCTGTAATACTACAGAAGGACATGTAGACAGGCTTTACACTCCGTAAGCAAGAAATGCATGATTGATGAGGTGGCAAAATAATATGCTAAGGAAAAATTCTCAGATATTTAGGAATGCCTTAGTATTGTTGATGCTTTATCACTAGTGCTAAATGATGTAAAAAGAAAGAAAAAGAACAACAAAAAAGTTCAGGATTTTCGGTTCTTCCCTCCATGTTTATTTGAATTACTAGAAAAAGAAATTCTGTATTACCTAAAAACTGTTAGTGCCAGTTACCTCAAAATTCTGACCTACTAAATGTAGCACATAAAAGAACAGCTTAAAATTGACAAAGGTGTTCCCCTTATTGATGAAGAATTACAGGAAAAAGAAGCTTCTAACAGGGATTTACCAATTACAATAAGAAAGATTTTAACCAGTTTACCAAGCTAATGAGAACTGGAGTTGTGATGATATTGAAAATAGAACAAGAGAAGTAGAAGGAAAGACTCCAGAGGAAGCCATTGAATAATTAGTCATGTTCTCAGAAAGATGCAATGAGCTCCAGAACATAGACTAGACTGTGGCTCAGAGTGAAGGGTAGAGAAAGGAATTCAGAGAAGACTTTGTATCAGAAAATTCAGAGAGGGCCGGCCCCGTGGCGCACTCGGGAGAGTGCGGCGCTGGGAGCGCAGCGACGCTCCCGCCGCAGGTTCGGATCCTATATAGGACTGGCCAGTCGCTCACTGGCTGAGCGACGGGCGACACCAAGCCAAGGGTTGCAATCCCCTTACCGGTCACGAAAAAAAAGAAAAAAAAAAGAAAATTCAGAGAAGAATTTGACACAAAGATCAAGTAGTGTCTGTGAGACTACTTTTCATCAGTTGAGAATATCATATGGGAATGTTGGCCTAAAAGAAACTGAGGCCAGCCCCATAAAGCATGGGATTTATTGAGCCAGTATAATGATTGCAACCAGGGAAAATGCCTAAGTTAGTTGTCTTCAGAAATGTGCTCCAGAGGGGTCCAGCTGAGCTTAGCATTTTATAATCACAAGAAGTGGGGAGACAGGAATCAAAGGGACAGCAAGAGAGAAGAGGAAAGCCCCCCTAATCATTATATCAGTTTCTCTGTTGGTTAGTACACATACAGATTTTGGATTGTTACTAGGTTACATCCTACACACAGGAATCTAGAGTAAGGGTTATGAGAAGCATTCTACGTTATTTTATTACTTTTTCTGGTGCCTAAGTTAAAACAGTCTTATGATAACATTTTCCAGGACATGGGACATGACTACTGACTTATCTCAGATTTCCCAGGATACTACAATTTAGCTGACATGGTCAGAGCAGGTTTTTAAGTTATCGGTACTAAAAAGGAAAAAAGCTAAACTGAGGAAGAGGATAGGTCTCTTGATTTGTGTGCTTGGATTTGACAAGGAAAAAGTTTGTGATGAATTGCTGTGGTGTATTCACAACTCTCCTCAGTTCAGATTTGGCTGGTATCTTAAATCCAGAACTGCAGTGGAGCTCCAGAGGAGATGTAACACCTTAATTACCTTGATTAACAAAGAAAACTTAGAACTAGAAGAATAGAGATGGGAAACAAGTGAGGTGGGCTCAGTTAAGAAGGAAAACAGAACTCGAAGAACAGAGATGGGAAACAAATGAGGTGAGCTCTACGACTGGCACACCCTACAACTTTGAGAGAGTTTTCAGGCTGCAGGGCAGGGAGGGATAACAGCAGACTCCCTGAGTGGGAGACCAGGGCTGCCCAGAGTTTGCAAGAAAGAGTTCCAGAGAGGAGGGAGCTGCATGGGTCGGGGTCTGCAGAGGCTGCCCATGAGCGTTCAGCAAAGTACTCACCAGCATGTATGTGAGGAAACTTACATGGTATAGTGTGGATGAAACCCAAAATAAGTACGCTGAGTGAAAGAAGACAGATTGTTTTTAAAAAGTATATACTGTATGATTCCATTTATATAACATTTTAGAAGATACAACTAATTTATAGAGACACAAAGGAAATCAGTGCTTGTTGGGGGATGGGGGCAGGAAGGGTAATAGGCAGGGAGGGGCATGAGGGAAAGATTACAAAGGGGTACAGGAAGGTTCTGGGAGTTGTGGGTATGTTAATTACCTTGATTGAAGAGATGGCTTCACAGATTTTATACATGTCAAAACGTATTACATTGTATACTTTAAATACGTGTAGTTTATTTTGTCAATTATACTTCAAGAAAGCTCTTTTTTAAAACTGCACTAAAAAATAATACAAATAAAAAACACGGTAACTTCCCTCTCAGAGTCATTTTGAGAAAATAAAAGGAGAAAAAGCCCATATAACCTCTTTGCTACTGTTTTCCAACTCAAACTATCTTTACTAAGATGTTTGGTGTTCTATGATGTTTTTCAGTTTTATAGGTGTGTTATTAGGATCTATGTGGTCAAATGCTGTTCTTTTCAATTAATATATAACTTTATGCAAATTTTGTGTTTCAGGACTCATGAATCAAGCAAGCAAACATGAAAAATGGATTAAGGCTGATGCCCCAGAAGGCACTGTAAGTTTTAGAAGTCAGAGCTGGTTTCAGTCCCTGAAACTGCGGGACTAAGAATGATTTGAGTTGTATTTATGATTTTTAACAACGATTACCAGATCTGTGACTACAAAACTGAAAATACCACTGTTCATATAAATGTTGAAATCAACAAATTGGGAATGAACACTGATGAGTTGTCTTAGAATGGCTTTTTCAGAATTTGTACTTAGCTATTTGTTTTCTATTGCTCTGTAACAAATGGCAAACAAACTTTGTAGCTTAAAATAATACCCATTTATCAGCTCACATTTGTGTAGGTCAAGAGCCCAGCATGGCTAGGTTCTCTGCTCAAGATATCACAAGGTTGGAATCAAGGTGTTGACTAGGCTGCGTTCTCACCTGGAGACTCTGAGGAGAAATCTACTTTCAAGTTTATTCAAATTATTAGCAAAATCCAGTTCCTTGAGACTACATAACTGAGGTCTCCATTTTCTTGGAGTGATTGTTCACAGCCAGCATTCACTCTAAGCTCCTGGAAGCCACCAAATCTCTTCTCATGTGGCCCCATACATCTTCAAGCCAGCAATGATGCACTGAGTCCTTCTCATGCTTTGAATATCTGACTTCTGCAACCTGTGCTTTTAAGGGCTCACTTGATTAGATAAGGCCCACCAAGGATAATCTTTGTCTTGCCATATAATGTAACATAATCATGAGAATGATACCTCATCATATTTACAGTTTCCACTCCCACTCAAGGGGAGGAGATTATACAAAGGCATCAGTTATGGGGGGCAGTTATCTTAGAATTCTTTGTACTGTAGTTCTCATGTGACAGGTTTTCTACTTAGTACCTTTTAAGGCATCAATGTAAATTTAAACTGTGAATAAAAAACATATCATAAACGTAAAGCAGTTGCTACCAGTTCTTAATATCTTTCATGTAATTTAAGACATACTTCTGTGGGGGGAAGAGCATTCAGCTATTTTATAGCCTGATGTATGAAGACAGATTTTCACTTGTATAAGGTGTACTGTGTAAAATTATTTTATGAATCCCATTTCTTTCAAACCTTACTCATCTACTACTGGAACATTTAAGTTACACAACATTGAAGAAACCTGTCCATTGGATTATATTTTTTACGATTAAGATAAATTAATTCTTAAACACTGATTTTTAATAAACCTTTTCAAATATGGTGATTTGTAATAGTCTCTTTGTTAATATTCCATTTTTTTAGAGTTCTGTTTTTAACTTCTAATTTATGAAACAAAAAGTCAGCTTGGTGGGATATCTCCAAGTTTCCTTTTTAGTTTACTCTTCATGAAATCAGAATTTGTTCAAGTTTGAAAGGTACTCACATGTTGGTATATTTGATATGGTTGTGGTATGTTTGTTAAACTATTAAGTAGAGGAAACTGTCAGGCAATGGAGTAATTTTTATAAGCTTTTTTCACTCTCATGCATTTACATAAACATTTTCATGACTAAAAATAGAGTCGATGAAACTAGCCAACAACAGCCAGAAAAGTTGTGAGCATAAACAGCAGTCAGCTATATTTAAAATTATTAATGGAATTGTACTTATTTAGATCACATAGTTAAGTTCCAAAGAGATAGGAACAGCTGCCATATTTTACTCTCATAGACATATCCATATATATCAAATGCTTAAGGGCTAAAGACTTAAGTAATATCTTGGATACCTTGAGTTCTCTGCACTAAAAACTTGAAGATTTCTCTATCCATCCACTCTACGTGGCTCCCTTTCATAGCTCCCCCTTTTTTTTTAACACCTACCCCTTTTCTTTCATTTGTGCAGCTATAAAATTTGTCTTCCCAGAATTAATCAGTGTGTCTTCTGTTCTTATTTAAAAGAGAATGTTACTCAAAGAATTTTGGAGCAAGCTCTGACAGTAAAGCAACCTGTTGCATTTCTAGAGAACATAACAGGGTGTGTTTCTTCTTACTCTGGTCTTCCCCATGCAGGTGTTATTTCTCTAAAAAGCAGTTGCTTCTTTTGTAGGTCCCTCCAGTTGTGTGCATCGGACACTTAGGGGGTCATACATCTGAAGCCAACTTTTATGTAGGTGCCAGAAATCTCCAAATTTAGTTAAAAATCACACTCTTACAACAGTTACCTTAAGTCTCATGGCCTGGGTCTTAAAACTTTCTACTCAACTGATTCCCCTGTTGTCCACTTCGAGGAACCTTTGCACATCTAAGTGATACTACCTTTTTTCAAAATCTCTTTCAATATCAACCTAACAATGGGGAGAATTATTAAAAGCATTTAGCCAATTACAGAGTATCCTATAATAATATTTTATACAGCCCTTTTAAAACTTTTCAAAATAATGTTCATATCATTTATCTTAAGTTTTTATTCATATTTTAAATGTGAGATACTAAAGAACAGGGATTTACTCCAAATAAGAGAGAAGTAATTGAAGAAATAGATTAAATGACTTACCTGATATTACTGATGTATCTTGTTTGTGGCAGTCAGAAAAGAGTTATGCTTTCTCCTGGACTCTATCAATATCAGTGTTCCGTAATATCAAATAATGGTAAAAAATCCATGGATGAAAGCTTATTAAAAATTAATATGTAGATATGCAATTAATAACCCATATCTCCTAGCATAAAATAGAGGGAGCATCTTTTTTGGCATAGCATAATTAAAAAATTTCTCCATAGTGCAAATTTGATTAAAAGGTCTTTCTGAGACATTGCAGGGACATCCTTTCTATTCACAGATAGTACTTATTTCTATTTGATTTGCCCCTGACTGTTAAGTCAAATGTTGAGATGAATCCAGGGTTAATTGGCATTTAGGTCTCTTTTGTTGTTAAATGTCTGGAAATCACAAGAAAGCCCTGTTTCCTTTGAGAATGTATGTCCAGGTCCTTTATAATAAAGCTTCGCAGATCCTTTAAGTCATTGCCCTGGCTCAGATTTTTACTTTGATTTATGTGGCCATCACTGCTTTTTTTTTTTTTCCCCTAAAGAGAAGCTTCTAAATTCCTTGTCAAAAAAGTCACATTTCTCAGAGTTGTTTCATATAACTGTAACCTTAGATTTGATATCTCACTAAAAGGTTTGATTAAGTTAAATTTACATAATAGCAATACTTGATTTGGCTTTTTAAAATCATGATTTAGACAGAACTACTAGTGATGTATTTAGAAACATTTGTAGTTGGAATAAGAATCAGAAGATGATTTTCTACTTGTTTACATTGTTATTGAGATCCAGTTAGTAAAAATACTTGCATCAAATGAAAAGTTGCCACAGTCTAGATTTTTTGTTCTTCTTGCTTGAGGCTGATGGTCATTCTGCTTCCTCTTCACTACTGTACAATGCCTCTTTCAATGTCAATTCTGAGTCATCTTTAGGTGGCATTATATTATGATGCTCTCTAAGAGGCATGCCTTCACAGTCATAGCCAAACCAATGTGGAGGGTCATTAGAGTTGTATTCCTGCTGCTGAACTATAGGCGACATTCTGTGAGCTGCTTCCCTGTAATAACAGTGATTGCCATTAGCTAGTTGCAGAAGTAAATCCCTAGTGCAGAATTTTCAAACTAAACCAAATTTGGAGTTAGAGAACTCACTGTCACAAGTCAAATTTACTTTGGAGCTCTCTTGCCTTGCTGAGAGGAAGGGTGTGGGTAATTGTGTTAGTAGTCAGGGTCCCAAAGCCTGAGTAGCTCTCTGGTTCAGAGATTAACAGACACAGTGAATGGGTAAGGAAACAGCTCGTGGCCATGGAGTGGGAACACTGAGGTCACTCTATTTATACAGCTCTTGTGTAAGCCCTCTGCCTGTTATTTCCAGTTTCTTTTATGAGGGAGTAACCTAACCAGCCAACCTGCAAAGGCTGACCATGTGAGGCGGGGATAAAGAGAGACACGCCCCAGGGAGGCTGCTCATAAATATTCAGACTGGATCGGCCAGCACCTGCCTACTAGGCAGAAGAGGAGGGGAGAGGATGGGGCCATTTAGGAGTTTCCTTGTGGGACAGGGAAGGAGAAGGAGAAAGAGAAGGTAAGAGGTGCATGTGTCTCTCTGTCAGAGATGCCTGAGAACTTTGGTGCATAACTTTGCTTGGTCATAAAGCCCTATCGCATCCTGTTTCTCTGTCCCCTCTCTTCTTTCCCTTTCACTGGTCCTGTGAAAAGATTTTTCTTTTTATGGATAGACTAAGAGCCTGATTCTGTACCCCAAAACACAGGCACCCATGCGGGAGCTCTTAACCCAGTGTCCACATATGCCTATTGGATACATGGATGAACTGCAGGGAGGTCAGTGAACTCCCTGAAGGTTCATGCAGTTTTGTCTCTGGTATATATTTTTTTCTAAGAAAAAGGTTTGTGATTCAAAGGTGTTCATGACCAAAATGATTAAAAATACCAGGCTGTTAAAGTCCTAGGAGGAGGTAAGAAAGCAAAGAAGGCATCAGAAAAAAGTATAAGTTGAAAATGAAGCCATTTTAAGAACAGAAGGGCTTTCCCTAGGAAGCTGGTACAAACCACACCAGTAATAAAAGGAAATGAGTAATTGGCTACTTCTGTAGGATTAGAAATTATTAGCTATGTTTACCCATAAAGGACCTATTTTCCCTTTTATTGCTATATGTTATGAGTTATTAATTACAAAAGTCTAGAAACTGAGTCACTGATGTGGAGCTGGCATTATCATACACTTGGAGTTAAGTTTGTGCTAAATGGCCAAATGAGTGCAGGATAATTCCAATTTCAGCAGTGAAATTGGAAAAAGTAAAGATATATCAGTTTAAAATGCTGCTTCACTTGAGTCAAACTTTAGATGTATTAAAATAATTGTAACCAACTCAACAGGGAGACAGCCGCTTCCTGCTGTGTCCCTGTAGTAGCAAAGCATTGCTAATCCTCTTACCACATTGCTTTTTGGCTTATATATATATGTATTCACATAAAACTTCTACAGGTTTGAAGAAAAATTTGAATAAAAGCAGTTGTCATATACTAATTTCTAGTTTTGTTACAGAAGAGACTTTGACAGAGAAGTGGTTGGCACTCAGAGGGTTTTTTATTACATCAGTGGGCCCAGATGAGCTATTGCTTCAAAATCTGAGCCTAGAGTTTAGGTCTTACAAGGTTTATATAGGCAGACTCTTCCGGGTTCTTTTAAGTTTTGTTCTCTCAGCATTCATGTAGCCAGTACAGCAGTCATTGCAATAAGCAAGCACATTTTCAAAAGTGGGAGTAGAGCAGTTGATTATCAGTAAAGCTAATACAATAAGCAGGTTCTGTTCTAAAGGCAAAACAAGCTACTGAAAGAATTAATTTTGTATTTTTCCAATAGTTTGGAGCCACCAATCCCTGCGAACTAAAACTTGACAAATAAGTCTTTTCTTTAGAGAAGTATGAAAATTTGAAAATGATAAGTTTATGGTCAAAGATAAGGTTTTGCATTCTGGTAATGATTTAGTCTTTTTATTTTAAGTGCTGTCCTATGTTTTAAACCTCTTATATAATCCTGATATGTACTCTAAGTAGAACATTATTATGCAAAAATAATAGGCTCATATCTTTTCCTTTCCCCATATTCTTCTCCTGATGACATTTCTCCCTTTTCAGTTCTATGGGGTTGAGATTACCATTTATTTCAAGGTGTTTTCTGCAACACTTCCCCCCCCCTAAGTACTTCTCACAATAGAATACCAAATGTTGAGGGAATATGAGTCTTAAAGAATTGGTACCATAAGTTTCAAATGGCTAAAACACTGTCCTAGGCAACAGAACTCTGTTGTTATCTACCTTTCACCCCATCTCTACCTGTTTAAACTTTATACATCTTTCAAAACTCCAAACCAGTCCAGTCTCTTTTGTAAAAACTCAAACCCAATCCCTCTCTCCTCTAAACATCTATAGGAAGCTGATCATAGAATTAATTTCTTTCTAATACATAGCTTCATGGCATTGTTTATCATTTTAAAGTTTATTATTTTCCTTTTGCTTAAGAAGATAGTAAGTTACTTAAGGGTATATTACATTTCTTTGTATCTTCCTGAAGTCTCACATTAGCAGCCACAACAAGAGAATTCAGCAGCTTATTCCACGAAGGGAAGTCCTTGAACTCTCTTGGCTTCTGCTGGGTTGCCGGTCTAGAAGAGGCATTTTTATGTTCCTATTTCCAATACCCTCCTGCCCCTGTCTCCCTAACAGAATAACTCTGAATTTACATATTGCAGTTCACTGTTGTGTGTAATGAATGGTTCAATGCCACTGACATTGATTGTAATTCAAGAGTACTACTTTAAGGGCAACAGTGGTTTTGACGTACAGGGAAAGGAAATGTTTGTTTTAGGGAGTAAAATATTTGCCTAGTATTTGACCAAATTATATGTTACCTTTAGCTTCAGAAAAGCAAGTTTTTGAGAGTTCTAGATAACTAGTAAGAGGATACATACTCTTAATGCTAAGTTTGGGAATGTATAAATATTGGGTCATACAGTTCCTCAGTCAGCTACAAGCCAGGTTAAATTAGGTGGTAATTGTGGTATAAAAACAATTAGCAAGGGAAAAGGCTCACCACGGGTCCAGTGATGAGAGCTGTATTGGAGTCGTTGTGAGGAAGAAAGAAAACAGATGTCTTCCTGGTGCTGACAGAGTGAGTTTCAGAGCATGTGGTTCTGTTGGAGAGAAGATGGTTTTCAAGATGGCGACGGGTCTGGAGCGGGCGTGCCAGAAGACAGCGCGAGCCTGAGAAGTGTGCGCTGTGCTGCCAGAGTACTATTTGCATTTCCAAGAGCAACAAAAAATGAATAAATCATTGATCAACTAATCTACAACGATAAAAAAGCAACTACAGAGTCGAGGTTTTAGGGCCAACACAAAAGAAGATTCCTGAAGCGCCCGAACTGCGCCGCGGGACTGAGTGAGCAGCCCGAGGCAACAAAGGCCAAGGAAGACGGCAGTGACGACGTGGAAACGGAGAGGAAGACGCCTGACCGGCCCAGCTCTGTGAGCTCTGTGAGTGACTCCCAGCCTGGCCCCACTTGCGGGGCAGCTGCCCGTCCGGCTCCCGCCTACCACACCAGGCTAGGCACCAGCACCAGCACTGCCTCCATTTTCTCTGGTGGGGGCGGAGCCGGCCGGCTCGGCCAGGCCTGCCCTCCTCGCTTAGCGCGGCTCCTCACTGAGCCTAGCCACTTGCGTGCCTTGGTGCGGGGCCTCCCCGGGCCTGCGGACCGGCCTCCAATCCCACTCCCCCCGTGGATCTCTGGCGTGGCTGGTGGTGTGGGGAGCCCCTGGCCAGCGTCGGGAGGGCAGGGAAGAGGAGCCCGGCCAGATTGTCACCCAACCGCACCCTGGGCTTCGGCCCCAGGTAAACTTCCTGTTTCCAGGAGGCAGATACCATCTCTGTGGCCATCAGTTCGGAAGAACCCCAAACTGATTTCTGGTTGGGAGATGTGTGGCCGGAGCGCTCCCGAGCTCGTTTGAACCTGCCGGAGAGCTGACTGTTGGCGGGCGCCAGAGTCGGCCTGCGCTGGGGGGATTCAAAGAGGAACTGTGTGCAGTGGGATCCTCCACCGAGGAGCTCAAGCCCTGGTGTGGGAGATAACTCAACTACACAAATAACCGCAATACCAGGATGAAGGTGAGAAGCCCAGAGAAAGCCTTATCCAGGGGCACAAAAGCACCCAGAGCGACCCTAGCAGAAACCTGAAAGTCTTCCTGGGTGGGGCGGGGCCGGGCCAAGCAGAGGCTTGAAGTCCCGGCTGATAGACGAGGATTGCAGAAGACACACCCCAGCCCTGTACTGAGCGCACAGAGTGGGGAGGGGTCCGGCAAAGGAGGCGGAGACTCAGCAAAAAAACACACACCCTGCGGGCCACCTCTGCAAGGTCCAACAGCCCCACCTAGTGCACACAGAGTGGGGAAACACCCAGATAGGGAGGCGGAGACTTGGCAGAACACACATACCCTGTGGGGCTGCCACTGCGTAATCCACCAGCCAGGGCCAGAGCGCACGGAACAGAGAGAAGTTCTACATGGTAACTGGAAGCTCAAAAGAGACCACACACCCTGTGGTACCGTCCCGAGATCCAGCAGCCCAGTAGAGTCCAAGGTGACCAGAGAGGAGGCTTCCTGGAGAGGCCCAAGACCCGAGGCAAACACACACACAAGACACCAGAGGCCAACTGAGCAGTCACAGAGTAGGCAAACCAAATTGACAAACACAGCCATACCTTAGTTAGCCAAGAGGGTCAAACCTGTGCACAGTGAAACCCCCTGCCAAAATGAATAAACATCCAAAAAAAGATAACAGAAACACAAAAAACCAAGAAAGTACACCACCAAAAGTTAATAAATCTCAAACTCTAGATCCTATAGAACAAGAAGCCCTTGAAATGAATGACAAGGAATTTCAAGTGATAATTCTTTTTTTTTTTTTAACCAAGAAAATTGTCATTTTTATTAACATAGGTTACATAAAATATTTAAAAAACAAAGTGAACATAAAAGAGTGACAATATTTTATAAGTATAGTTATAAATAGACTGAATAAACAATGATGGTATATCTTCACTGACTTAGATAAAGTGAATATAGTAATTAAATTAATAAAATCAGTGCTAGCTTCTACTTACAGTACAGTTATATTACTTTCATGTAAATTATTCTATGATATTTGGAAATAGTTTGCTCTTGTAAACAGATAAGCATTTAACTGCAACTTTCCATTTTTTTTTTGTTTGTTGACAATGCCACCATTTTTTCATAAGGAAAAAAGATATATTTCAACCTAATTTTCAAATTACTTTGCCAAATCCATGAAGATTTTCTATACTAAATAACATCATAGGGTTAAAAGATGCTTTTAAAATCATCTCATTAACTCTTAGTGAATGAAAAATATAGAATAGTTTTCCTAGATTTCAATGTCAATTCCATTTTCTTCTGTTATTTCTAACCAACTGATATAATTGACTCTTAAAAGAAAACCTGATTTGAGTAATCTATTGAACAAAACACTTGTAAATAAAGTGTCAAATTAATGCAGACTGACGGACTTATTTAAAAAAAAACAACACATCCTGT
>NW_007736740.1:31714-36982 GCF_000696425.1 Galeopterus variegatus
CAGAAACACAAAAAACCAAGAAAGTACACCACCAAAAGTTAATAAATCTCAAACTCTAGATCCTATAGAACAAGAAGCCCTTGAAATGAATGACAAGGAATTTCAAGTGATAATTCTTTTTTTTTTTTTAACCAAGAAAATTGTCATTTTTATTAACATAGGTTACATAAAATATTTAAAAAACAAAGTGAACATAAAAGAGTGACAATATTTTATAAGTATAGTTATAAATAGACTGAATAAACAATGATGGTATATCTTCACTGACTTAGATAAAGTGAATATAGTAATTAAATTAATAAAATCAGTGCTAGCTTCTACTTACAGTACAGTTATATTACTTTCATGTAAATTATTCTATGATATTTGGAAATAGTTTGCTCTTGTAAACAGATAAGCATTTAACTGCAACTTTCCATTTTTTTTTTGTTTGTTGACAATGCCACCATTTTTTCATAAGGAAAAAAGATATATTTCAACCTAATTTTCAAATTACTTTGCCAAATCCATGAAGATTTTCTATACTAAATAACATCATAGGGTTAAAAGATGCTTTTAAAATCATCTCATTAACTCTTAGTGAATGAAAAATATAGAATAGTTTTCCTAGATTTCAATGTCAATTCCATTTTCTTCTGTTATTTCTAACCAACTGATATAATTGACTCTTAAAAGAAAACCTGATTTGAGTAATCTATTGAACAAAACATTTGTTAATAAAGTGTCAAATTAATGCAGACTGACGGACTTATTTAAAAAAAAACAACACATCCTGTACTGTGTTATGTTTTCTTCTTAAGTTATAACCACAGGAAACAGTAACCCAAATGTTCAAAGTTCTTTAGCTGACAAGCCCTGATACTGTGAAACACACTTGACATTTGGCTAAAAACACTTCTTTATATACAGCCATATTTATCACACACATCACACTTTACTATGTGTTGTCTACTTTACTCTACTTGAGGCCAGATCTCAGTTTTATTCCACCCTGTATGCCCAGTACCCACCAGAGTGCCCATGGCACATGATGGGTGCTTCCATCTGAGAGCTGTGCAGGACAACTACTGGACATGAACTCACCTTTTTTGTTTTTAGGATGGGCAGAGAAGTCTTTCCTAGTGATTATCTCCTAGGATATCACATCCTGCTTTGCCAATCTCTAATAAATATGGTCAGTTCACAGCCAACCCTTGGCGGAACCCCAGGAGGATGGAGCGAACATGGTGGTCCCAATCTTGCTGCTCTATAGGAGGCTCAGCTGGAGAGTTTCTGGCCAATCTGTGTCCGACATGGCCCTGCCATGTATGTGCTGCTTGGAGTCTTCCATTGGGGGCAGATGCATGCAGCTGTCAGGGCGAGGCTACTCCAGAAGCCAGCCAATAGCCAATAGTCAAGAATGGAACTTATACTCAGTCTTGGTTTACATATACAGTGCATTAAATGTCAAAAATTCTACCCATATCAAAACAGGGGCTTTTTATCTGTCTCATTAATTTTAAGAAATCAAACTTTGATATGTTTAAAATGAAAAAGCACTAGAACTTTTTCTGCACACACGTAGTACTAAGTCATATCCCTCAATAACTTACACATTGCTGTTGAATAATTTCCAAATACATTTATTTGCAAAAACTGCGTATATCCAGACTATGGAGTCTCTCACTATTGACGGATACCTTCAGATGCTCGGGGCTAAACTCCACCAATGGAGACCTTGCATATTAAATCAGAGAACTGGATATTATTTTCATAATCACTGGGGGAAAAAAGAGAGGGTTTCAAAGTACCTATACTATACTGTGCTGCAAATAATATGTGTGCATGCATATATATACATATGCATATATATATATATATAAAATTCACCTAGACATATCCAAAAGTGACATTCAGTTATTACTGTTGCATTGACAACACTCTCTTGGAATAACATTGTCTTCTGTTCCTGTTATCTTTTCTGGTAATTAACAAATATATATGCTTGATGGTACTCATAAGAAGCAGGCATGCAAATGATACATTTGTTGTTTTAGGTGGTAAAGTAAATATAGTTTTGGCAGGTACTAACAGAATCCTCAGGTTATTCACTTTTTTAACCTTTTCTTTTAAACCTACCAACAGTCCCTTTTCCTAAGTTAACAGCTTTTTGTATATGCTATTATTCAGGTTACTAGAGCAGGTATCCATTTTACTTGCCATCAACTGACCACTGCTGTTATAACTGTTGGGATCAGAACTTTCTTTGCAGCATAAGATACTGTAGAGGTACCTCTGGCACTCAGAGGAGGCATAATAGTAAATCAAGGGATCAATGCAACAGCTGATGCTGCTGACACAGACACAGAGGAGGTAGGCAAAGTAGGCAGCCTCCGTCATGGAACTGTGAGAAAGGAATGAGTAATGCATGATCAGGAGGACGTTCGTAATAACTTCGTATAGCATACATTATACGAAGTTATACGATTTTTCATCAGCTTGTAAGAGGGGTCTACAGTGAAGAATTTATTCCAAGTTTATTACATGTGCTGCAAACATGTGTTCCCGTAGCTGACTTCCAAATCTTTGTTTTCCCCCAGGCACAGTGGAGTCATTGATCCTCTGATGATCCTTGGCTGACTCATTTGCCTTAGGGTTTGCAGTGCTCCTCATTCCAGCACCATGAAGATTGAAGCTCCTGGTGCTGACTAGCACCCCAGTGTGTCCCTGAGGTCACTATTTTTCAGCCAGATCCAGAGACAAGAAACATATTCACATTTGCTTTCTGGTAACCAGGCACTGCCAGTATCTGCCTGCTGGGCACTATCTTTAAAAAGTGTGAGTCGCCACTCTAAACCCCCCATGTCTTGTGAAATGGTTTATGTATGAGATCAGAGCCTTTTAAGCTATCTTTTTCCCTAGAAAAGAACCTAAGAGAGGAAGAACCATACAACAAAATATATACCACCTAAAACAAATTTTGATTATGTACCTATGCTACCACCACATTAAAAATGGCCCCAATTTTATTAAAATAGAAAAATGCCCCAGAAAATGATTTTAAAGATATAAGAATTGAATTCTCTGGATGCCTAGACTTCCAACCTAGCCAAATTTTACCAAGTAAGATATCTCTTACTTGGTATCTTCCTACTCAAACTATGGTCCAAGGACCAGCAACTTCAACATTACCTTGGAAGTTGTTACAAATGCAGACCCCACCCAGACCTATAGCGTCGGAGTCTGCTGTTTAACAACATCCACAGATGATTTTTGTATGCATGTAAAATTTGAGAAGCGGGCCGGCCCGGTGGCGCACTGGATAGTGTGCCGCTTGGGTTGGGTGGTTTGCTCCTTGAGGAGGAGAGGCACCACCCCCGCCATGGCCATAGCCCAGATGGCCAGACAAATGAAGGATGCCCTTTCCAGAGTACGCCAGGAGAGGGACTGGATGGGATACACCACAGCCAGAAACCGGTCAATGCTTATGACTGTCATGAGCATGATGGAGGCGTACATATTACAATAGAATGCTGCAGTCACGAAGCGACACATTTCAGACCCGAATTTCCAGTCACTGCCAGAAAAGTAATAGCTGATCTTAAAGGGCAGCACGGACACGAACAGCACATCTGCCATGGCCAGGTGCAACATGTACACCACAGCCGGCTTCTTGATCTTCATTTTCCAGAGGAACACAACGATGGCCATGATGTTGAGAGGAAGGCTTACTACAAACACGCTGGTGTAAACGGAGGGCACAAAGACAGTCAACCAGGGGCTGCTCAGGTATCCTGAGGCATCTTCTGAGATGAACACAGGGGGTGGTCTCCGAAGAGGACTGCTTCTATTGATGGGGATTAATCTGCCTTCAGTTAACCCACTTTCATTTTTCTCCTCATCTTCCCCCAGTGGGATTGGTTCATATATATCGTTGGGATTCTTGAGAAGAAATGACCGCGGATCTATAGTAACATTTGTTGCTTTTGACACTGGCTTGCAGACCCTGGTGCCGGCAGACAACAGGGGCCCGCAAAGACTGAGGCTGGTGGCGACAAGCAGCAGCCGCCGCGGCTCCATTGTCCCGGGGCTCGGCGCGGCTCTGCGCAGCGCTGCTCCGGGAAGCTGCCGCGCCTCGGGCGGCTCGNTCACCTAGACATATCCAAAAGTGACATTCAGTTATTACTGTTGCATTGACAACACTCTCTTGGAATAACATTGTCTTCTGTTCCTGTTATCTTTTCTGGTAATTAACAAATATATATGCTTGATGGTACTCATAAGAAGCAGGCATGCAAATGATACATTTGTTGTTTTAGGTGGTAAAGTAAATATAGTTTTGGCAGGTACTAACAGAATCCTCAGGTTATTCACTTTTTTAACCTTTTCTTTTAAACCTACCAACAGTCCCTTTTCCTAAGTTAACAGCTTTTTGTATATGCTATTATTCAGGTTACTAGAGCAGGTATCCATTTTACTTGCCATCAACTGACCACTGCTGTTATAACTGTTGGGATCAGAACTTTCTTTGCAGCATAAGATACTGTAGAGGTACCTCTGGCACTCAGAGGAGGCATAATAGTAAATCAAGGGATCAATGCAACAGCTGATGCTGCTGACACAGACACAGAGGAGGTAGGCAAAGTAGGCAGCCTCCGTCATGGAACTGTGAGAAAGGAATGAGTAATGCATGATCAGGAGGACGTTCGTGGGCCCAAAACAAATGATGAAGATGCAGAAAACAGCAGCCGACAAGAACAAAGCCCGCGACTTCTTGCTCTGGTTGGCAATTGTGGAAGAGCTAAGACATCGGATGATAGACACATAACACAGTGTGGAAACAATCAATGGCACAAAAAAGAAGATAGCAGAGAAGGCTGAGAAGTAATAGGCATAATAGCCTTCAAGCAGGGTTTCATTGAGCACATCATGACAGGTGGTGACATTGAGCCTTGGGTGGTTTGCTCCTTGAGGAGGAGAGGCACCACCCCCGCCATGGCCATAGCCCAGATGGCCAGACAAATGAAGGATGCCCTTTCCAGAGTACGCCAGGAGAGGGACTGGATGGGATACACCACAGCCAGAAACCGGTCAATGCTTATGACTGTCATGAGCATGATGGAGGCGTACATATTACAATAGAATGCTGCAGTCACGAAGCGACACATTTCAGACCCGAATTTCCAGTCACTGCCAGAAAAGTAATAGCTGATCTTAAAGGGCAGCACGGACACGAACAGCACATCTGCCATGGCCAGGTGCAACATGTACACCACAGCCGGCTTCTTG
>NW_007736740.1:38992-39748 GCF_000696425.1 Galeopterus variegatus
TTGGAATTATCCCATGTATTTTCTCAGACCACAATGGATTAAAATGAGAAATCAATAATAAGCAAAGCTGTGGAAACTATACAAATGCATGGAAATTAAACAACATTCTACTTAACGACACATGGGTCTAAGAAGGAATCAAGCAGGAAATAAAAAAATTTATTGAAACTAATGAAAATAATGATACATAATACCAAAACCTGTGGGATACTGCAAAAGCAGTATTAAGGGGGAAATTTATTGCATTAAATGCACATGTCAGAAGAATGGAAAGAAGGCAAGTGAACAACCTAACACTGCACCTTAAAGAACTAGAAAAACAAGAACAATCCAAACCTAAAGTTAGTAGATGGAAAGAAATCATCAATATCAGAGCAGAACTTAAAGAAATTGAAACCCAAAAAACAATACAAAAGATCAACGAATCAAGAAGTTGGTTTTTTGAAAAGATAAATAAAATTGACAAACCATTAGCACGGCTAACAAAAAAAGAAGGGAGAAGATTCAAATAACAAAAATTAGAAATGAAAAAGGTGATTTACAACTGATCCATCTGAAATACAAGGAATCATTCGAGACTACTATAAACAACTATACACCAACAAGTTTGAAAATCTGGTGAGACTCCTATAAACAACTATACGCCAACAAGTTTGAAAATCTGGAGTTAATGGATAAATTCTTGGACACACACCAGCTCCCAAAACCGAGCCATGAAGATGTAGAAAATCTGAACAGACCAATAACAATAAAGGA
>NW_007736740.1:44320-48131 GCF_000696425.1 Galeopterus variegatus
GCCATAATAACCATATACATTGTATATTGACAAAATAAAAATTTAATGAAAAAAAAGAAAAAAATGTTTTAAAAATATTTTATAAACAATAATAATACAAATAAACAATACAGCATAACAACTATCTACATGGCATTTACATTGTAATAGATATTTTAAGTAATCTAGAGATGATTCAATGTATATGGGAGAATGTGCATATGCTATATTCAAATACTATATAAAGAACGTGAGCATCTGAAGACTTTGGCATCTGTGGGGGTGATGGGGGGGTCCCATCTCCTACAAATACTGGAGGACAACTGTATGTCTTAGGTTTTCAGTATCCTTGTCTCTGTATTTCTTTTTCTGAGTAATATATTCAAATATATGATACTAGTTTAATAATCATCTTATCAGTATGTATACTTTTAAAGAAAATATTTTTTTAATTTCTCAAGATCTACTTGATTTTTTTCAAAACTATCTGTCCTTTAGTCATAATATCTTGCTCACGTCTTGTTTTTTGTAAATTATTTTCTTATAATTTTTGAGATTTGAAAAAAATTATTTCATACCTTTTTTCCAATATTTCTGTTATGCAACCTACTGATTCTTGCTCATATTAGATTGTTTCTTTGTGTTGTGTTCTGTAATTTTGGACTGATCTAATCTTGAGTGGGGCTTTATCTTTTAGACTTTTCAATAGCTTGAGTTGAAAAAAGATCATTCGCAAGGTTTTTGTTTAAGTCTCCTGAAGGGTATTATGGGACATGGAATATTGTTATGATAATTCCTTATCTGGATGTTGCCAGGTCATATAGGAAGAGTAAATTTAAATCCAAGCCTATATTTATAAATTATAACAGAAAAATAAATTCTATTTACAGAGCTGACCTAAAAGTCAATCTTTCAAGTCATCTCTTTCCAGAGGACGGATTCTTTATTAGTACACCACTTCACTGACAAGTACTTAGTTGAGATTGTTGGCTTTCTTAAGAAACGTAAACTGGGTCTCAGTTATAACACTTTTCTGCTCCTTTATGGGCATTAAGACTCAGTATCCTAGTTACCCAGATTGGCTAGCACTTGAAAGCCTCAGCATCGGCTTACATATTTTCTTCTCAAGTTATTGTATTTTTTTTTCTTTTTGATACTTATGGCTATCTCTTCTGTTGTCCTAGTAAACTCAGCCATGAATTTTATTTAAAATGCATTGTATTTCATATGTATTACATGTTATATTTTATCTAGCATTCTTTGATCTTGTTAAAGTGTTAAGGTAATCTAGTTTGCTATATTGTTGAAAATGAAAATCTCCTTTACATCCAAACTTTTCATATTACCAATATGACTACATGTTTTCTTATTAAAAAAAGAAGATATTGCAGCTAATGTTTATAGTTTAAAATAGCTTATAATAAATATAAGAAGGGTCTTATAAGCATTAAGGCATAAGTTCCATGGTAAAGTTTAGGAAAAAACTTTGAACCTGTTTTTTCACACATAATCTTCATCTTTGAATTTAAAAGGGCTAGAAAACTCTTATCTGTATCTTTCTAGATATTCCTAAGTGTCCAGGTAACATGTATTAAATATCCACAGAGAACTGATTAGCTCATGCTACTGTATCAACAAGAAAATATCAACCAAAAGAAGTCAGTCAAGGTACTACACTGTGCTTCCAAACAATTTATACAGTCAAGGGCAAATTATGTGTAAAATAATGAATGTAGTGGAGTATGTCTCAGTGTGAGCAAGTGAAGGAAAGGAAACCAGCTGTACACGTGTTGACTTAAAAAGAAACTGAGGTTCAATACATATAGCAATGATTTATTGAGCCAATATGATGATTGCAACCAGAAAGATGCAGTCATGTCACCCTGAGAAATGTGTTCCAAAGAGGACTAGTAAAGCTTAGTATTTTATAATCACAAGAAGGGAGAAATGTCAAACGAGAGAGAGAGAGAGAGAGAGAGAGAGAGAGGCAGCCCCTGCTAATTACTTCATCAAGTTTTCTACTGGTTGTACATGACATATAGATCTGGGATTATTACTAGGTTATATAAGAGTTGCAAGAAGCATTCTTGGTTATTTTGTAACTTTCTGTTGTCATTAAGTCTGCTTCTAAGTAAAAATGGCCTTATAATAATGTTTTCTGGATAGTTGGGAGCAACTATTTATTTATCTCAGACCTCCCAAGTTACTTATAATTTAGCTGACCTGACCAGAGCAGATAGATTCTTTCAGTTATCACACACAAGGAGACAAAATGCCCAGTAGATTTTTATTTTAACCAAATCCAGACTTATAAAAATAGATTCATAGGGGTTCCAATTATTTATTTAATCTTTATTGCATATCTACTTTTCTCTGCTCACTTATGATACAGAGATGAATAACACCACAGTGTTAATGCTTTAATGCTCATGGTCTCATAATAAGAGCAGACTTGTAACCAGAAAAATAAATTTAATTATGAAACATACAACATTAGGGGATGAGCCTTGACAAGTATTGGGCATTAATCAGAGATGGGATACAAAAGATGGGTCGGTTATTGAGAGGCAAGCAAGAGGTTTTGTGAAGAAAACACATTGGGCTATCTCCAAGGACAGTCATATATTTACATGGCTGGGAAGGGTACTTCAGATAGAAGCAACAGCAAGCAAGAGGTTTTGTGAAGAAAACACATTGGACTATCTCCAAGGACAGTCATATATTTACATGGCTGGGAAGGGTACTTCAGATAGAAGCAACAACACGTGAAGAGCTCTTTGAAATGAGGAACTATGTAGGCTCTTTGTATTTTGTTCTTGATAATGGTGATAAATTTTAAACTCCCCAGAATGCCTACTTTGTTGACAGTAACCAATATTCCTAGGCATTCTGAAAAGTAATTAGGGATTTCTATGAATGCTTGTGAATATGTAAAGTAAATAGATATCTATGCCTTCACAAGGTTTCTATATAAATTAGAGATAAAAACATATATCGCAGCTATGAGGAATTACAAATTATTCATCAACAACCTCAATATCAAATAGAATCTTATCATGATAAAAGTATAGGAATAGTAAAGATAAATTTGGGTGAGACATAATAGACTAAATACTTAGTGAAGTAAAAAAAACTTTAGGAATGTTCATGAACAAGAGATGAATAAGGAACTAGATAACTCAAAAAGAGAAGGAAAAAAGAAGCTGAATGAGATTTGAAATGATAAGGACATCAGTATGAACATTGCAGAATCATGAGAGATTCAAATGAGAAACATTTATTTTGTTTTATCACAGAAAAGGTTCTTAAAATAAAATTGTTAAGATAGAATGAGGGATGCTGAGTAAAGAATGAAAGTAAAAAATTGTACAAAGATTACACTAGAGCAAGGTGCAAGCTGGATTTTTTTTAAATAGAAATGTATTTAATAGGAATACAACCGCTATACAAATAATGTCTTTCTATAAATTGTAGAAATAGATCTTAGTCTGACTAATTAAAAAATGTTTCAGCAAAATGATCAAAATTGAATCTTATCTTCCATAATAAATTATGAATCAAATAGGTAGTGTAGATTAATAGAGTAAAAGTAATGCACTAGTATTAATCAGTGAATTCTTCTCAGAGAAAATGAGATTAGGAATTGATTTGATACAGTTATGTACCTTGGATTAATGGATAGAAGTAGGAAAAAACTTTCAATATAAAAAACAAAATCATCACATACAGAGAAGGACATCATAAGTAATAAATGTGTATTCACTTGACTAATTAAAAAAGCAATGCTAGAAAGGAGTATAAGAAGAGAAGAAAATGTCATGGGGTTCTTTAC
>NW_007736740.1:48885-49930 GCF_000696425.1 Galeopterus variegatus
AAAACTATAAGGAGCAAATTAAGAAAGGAAGAAATCCAACAAGTAATTTGAATTACATAATAAAGAATACAGTTTTCAGGGACATGGATTGTACACAGAAATGAGGGCATACATGTTTACCATTATAGCTTGAGTCAAATATTTATTTCATGACATTTGTAAAATAGTATACCTCACAACTAAACCAAGTTAAAAGAAAAATAGACAACAAAGAATTGTGTGACATCAAGAGTTAATCAGAAAAAATACTAATGTGCTTTCCTTTACTTTTCTATATATTAGATTTTCAAGAGGCATTCTCCATATACAAGAAGAACACGATTTTTTACAGGAGAAATGAAAAGACAAAGAATATATTAATATACAATTTCTGTGAAGCAGAATTGTTTAGTAAGATTATGATATTCTTACAGCTTAGCTTATGTGTTAGGATTTTTTGCTCTGAAGTATTCTGTGGCTACCTTGCCTTCATTAACATATGAAAGCCCAAGGTTGGAATTTTCAGCTCTTAGTGTTATGAGCTCTTCTTTAGAATAGTTGCTACCTCTTCCACTTAAGATCTAGAATGCAATAAGGCTTGCTGCTTGATAGTGGAAGGAAGACAACATTAAAATAAAAAAAGCTAAAAGAAAAGGCTTGCGTTTTCTAGCCTTAAGATTGATAGGAAAAATGAGGGAGAGTAAGAGAGTAATATGTGTGTCCCTAATTTTCCCTCCCCACGGTCCCCAAGTGATCCCTAGCAGTCAGACAGACAAAGGAGATGAGGACACTAACAAAAGGCATCATATTGGTCCCAGGATTGACAGCTTCCTCTGGTGTTACAAACCCTATGAGCCACTTCCATTGGCCCCTGTACCTGCATAAGGGGAGAGGGAGGCAAACTGGGAACTGAATCACTATGTAAAGGTACTGATTATAATATCACATTTGAAAAAGTGAAAATGGATTGGACACAGTTATATTTCCTTCCATCAGAAAATCCAAATTAGCTTAAACACAAAATAAATCAATTACACTTTTCTTTGCACATTTGAATACACCATAA
>NW_007736740.1:51334-60862 GCF_000696425.1 Galeopterus variegatus
CTTTCTAAATCTTTTAGAAATGTTAAATGGGAAGTAGGGGCTAAGTTACTTATAAACTTTCATGTGTATAAGTGTCTTTATCAAAGTGGGGTCCAGTGCTCATCTCATCTGCAAGGTACTCCTGGTCTTCTGAAGTTGAAACGTTATTATACATACTGTTTGTATAAATGGCAATGACTCTACTTCCATTTTAATATTAACCCTCATTTACTTTTAATATTCAAAAATATCAAACATCACCAATTCAGTTCCTCAGTTAACTTGGGACCACTCTTTCCATTCATTTCTTTGAGAGGTCTTTGAGTTCACACAAGCGTGTGATACATGGGCATGAGTGGGAGGGTGTACACGAGACAGCTTTTTTCTCCTTGGTGTGGTTTATGGATTGAAATAATGAAGGAATCAGTTATCCAGTCCAATGCTTAATTTCTTTGTTATTTCAACATTTGATTTGAGTGATGGTAGAAAACATTACCTATTTTACCCAGTCTTTTCTCTCATATAGTTATTTTGAAGCTAATTACTGGAAGAGTTAATATACATCTGTACAGGGAAGTTTTCTAGGAACTGCATACACAGTCTTCTTTAGAGAGTTTAGTACATCCATTGGAACTTTTTCATGACTTTAGTAAACATACCAATTTTTTTTTAAAGCACCAAAAAAAAAAAAAATGTGTGCATTTGTCTTAGCCTGAGTCTAGTCTCTCTACTGGGCACACACAGAGAGGAAAAGAACAGTCAGTGACAACTCAGGCACTTGCTGAACCTGACCTGCTGACCCACACTGTGAGGTATGTGCAGGTCTAGTAACAGCTCTGCAATTAGATTCAATGCTCAATAACCAAAATCTGATTTTACTTTTCCCCTGAATTCCTGGCTACCCATATCAGCAGAGCTTTTCAAACCTTCCTGAAGATGAAAGATATTTTAGGTAAGAGAGATGTTCCCCTTAAACAATTTGAGCAAGAGTGAATGGAGTTGGGCTCATGAATCCAAAATATTTTCAACATTCAGGAAGAGCAGAGGGCTTAACCATTTTGTGAAATAATAGAAAGAAAACTTTATAATGAAACTGCACCATATGCTGTTCAGTTTCAGAAACAAGACAGGATTTCTGTCTATGATTTTCCTCTAATTCATCTGTGACCTCTCACTTTGAGTCTTGTTATCTCTCTACTAGATTGTAGGCTATGTAAGGGCAAAGACTTCTTTATTCCTGGGAGCCCACAATAAAGCAAAGAATCATCTCCCCAGCTCCCATAAAAGTTATTGACCTATACTCTCTCTTCTATTTTACTACCTTTGTCTGTCATAACTTATAATGAATAAGATGAACTGATGAGCACATTGACCGTTGCAATGGCTATTCTCTACCGGTCTCTCATTAGGATATGAAACAAAATCATCTCCTGGAACTCACCAGACATAAAATCCTTGATTCGTCAATGTAGTGAGAAGTCATCATGATACCTATTTAAAATTTAAAGTAAACAGCTGCCTGTAATGATAAAAACGTACATTAACAATTGTACTTATAAAGATAAAAGCTAATATAGAAAAAGACACACAAGTTAGGCTGATAACATCCTATTAAGCAGGATCATAATATGAGTAATTTTAAAATGAACACAACATGAAAGGGTTTTTTAAATTTATCTTTCAGGCTTATAATTAAAAAAACAAAAACAAAAACAAAAACCTATGTGGCACCTACCTTCAAAACAGAAAGTCTAGTGGGCTTTCCTAAAAGTCTTTCAGGCTTATAATTAAAAAAACAAAAACCTATGTGGCACCTACCTTCAAAACAGAAAGTCTAGTGGGCTTTCCTAAAATTTTGCAGTAGTAGAGAGGATGGAGAGAAATTACTCAATGGGAAGAAAAAGAAATAACTAAATTATCCAGTAGGTTAACATTAGTAATTTAATCACAGGTCAGATTTTAAAATATTTGCCTGCCTTGTTATTCCAGAAAAGTTGTATCATAAACTGAGCTGAAGAAATTGAACAATTTAGCTGCAGAAATTTGAAAATGATATCATATAGCTTTCTGGTCCAACTGAAGATTTGCTTGTCTACCTGACTATACTGCATATGAAGGAAGGAAATAAATCATCATTTATTTTTCTCTTTAATTGCTAATATTAAACTGTCAAATAATTAAATAAATTATTAATTTATTAATATTTAATCAGTGATAAATATTATAATGTGTAACTACATCTAAACACACAGATTTAAAATTATATATATCTTCAAAAATTATGCTATATTTCAGGTTTTTTGAACTCATACAGAAATATTTGTACAAAAATCATAGGCAAGTTTAGAAAATAAATAATGGAAAGAAAGTAACCCAGTTTCACTAACTAAAATTTATCATATTTTTAAAATAATTTGCTATGTTTATTTATTTTTTGGCACATGTAGAAAATGAATAACAGAATGTATAATAAGAAAATGTAAAAGCTATAAACTAAAAATTGGTTTAATGGTTGTGATATTTAGAAAAATATAGTGAATCTCCTATTTTAGCTGAGAATATTGATTTTGGTATGGATTTATCATTTTCAAATTTTTCAACCCAGTGCTTCTGTACAGATTGTAACTCATTGTCGTATGTTTCCAATCATAGTACAGTGTTCCTTCTAGAGTATTAATTGCCTGAGGACGGAAGCATTGTGTATCTTCTTCAGTATTGTATTCCCAACTCTTAGAGCAGGGACTGTGCCTGTACATAGTTGATGCTCAAAAAATATTCGTTGAACAAGTGACTATTAAGGATCATTAACTTTTATGGAAAGGAGTGTGATATGATTCCTTTTCTGGAGATACCAGATAGTGTTAGATCACAAAATGCCAATAAGTGTTAGATCAAATGTTAGATTCATTTGACTTAATGGAGTTTTAAACCAAGACCAAATGAGAATTCTGAAATGAGAATGATAACAATATCAACATCATCATATTATTTACTATCATCACAATATTTACTATGGGAAAACTTACCGAGTTCAATATATATTCCAGCCATTTTGTTAGTCATTTTCAAAGACTGTCTTATTTTAGCCGTGCAAAAAATACTATATTTCTTTTATACCAAAGGAAATTGTAACTATGAGAGATTGATAAGATTACCCAAGTTCACTCAGCAGGCAAATAGGAAAGCAAGCAATCACATCCAGATATGTTTCAAAAGTTTTGCTTTTTCTTCTCTACCATATTCTTCCTCAATTTTATGTTTATTACTAACAATATTTATATGATTGCATGGTACATATGTTCATGGAAGATTATGCAATTCTAACATTGTTGAAGAAATTTTTTAACTTTTTAAAAAAATTTCAATATAAAAATTTCTGAACATATTAAAAAAGTAACAAAACCAACGTCCAACTTCAATACCAATCCACATTTTTTTTTTTTCCTTTTTGTCTTTTTTCGTGTCTGGCAACGGATCGCAACCCTCAGTGTCGCGCCCGTACCAGACCGGGACCGGCAACAGAATCGCGACCCTCGGTGTTGCGCCCGCACCTCACTCAGCCAGTGAGCAGGAACCGGTCTGTATGTGGGATCCAAACCCTTGGCAGGAGCGCCGCCACGCTCCCAAGCGGCGCACTGTAGCAGTGCGCCACCGGGCCAGCCCCCAATCCACATTTTTGTATAATTTCATCTATTCTCCTGTTTTCTTTTGTATTTGTCTGCTGCTGTTTTAAAACAAATCCCAGACATCATATCATTTCTTCTCTAAATGTTTCAGTAAACAATCTAAAATAAATAAGTGAGGATCCTTTGTTATGCAACCACAACTGAATTTTTACACTAAACAAAAATTTTAAATAATCCTTACTATCATGTAATGCTACTCCATTTTCAAATTTCCCCTGTTGTCAAAAAAAAGATCATTATGCAGTTAGATTACATTTGTATCAAGATCTGAACAAAATTCACTCACATTCTCTCAAGTCCTTTCAATCAAAACATACCCATATTCTTTTTCTTTCTTTTTATTTTTTATGCAATAGATTTATTGAAAAAACTGAACCAGTTGTACTGGAAAATGTCTTATGCTTTGAACATACTACCTACCTTTACTCTTCACATATTCTATGGATGAGAAGTTAAATGTAAAGACTTTTATATAGATTCAAGTTCAATTCATTTGTGGAAGACAGAAATAATATTTCACTCATTCATGGCCCTCACTCCCCAGGGAGAGCATTAATCCATTCATGAGGGATCCACCCCCATGACTCAAACAGCTCCCAACACTGCTATATTGGGGATGAGTTTTGGGGGGATAATAGCATCCAAACTCCATCACATATCATAGGCACATAAAGTCTGGCTGTTACACTCTTAAGGATCCTAAGATTGACCAGTGGGCTGATTAGAGAAAGAGAGAAAGAAATTAAACAAAACTTTTTGGATATGATATTTGGTTAAAATGATACTAAGTCACTACTCTGGAAATTGGAAATTGGTTATTAAAGAAAAAAAACCCATTCATCCTACATTTCTAATATGAACTATATTTAAGAGTACTCAAATAGTCCAAATGAATGAGGAAGAGTTATTCTAAAAAACCACTAATAGTTCACTCGCGAAAAGTAGCAAGAAAATAGTAGGAATTTTTTTAGTCCAATCACCTCATAAATATTTTTAATATTTTACATTTATCAAGCTTATGAATGACTACACATTCTTCTACTTTGTAGACCTTTCTAAAGATTAACTAATTTGAAATTCAGGAAAATTTTAACACAAAGATATCTAACATTAAATATGTAATTCTACTGCTTTCTATGTCTCTTTCAACATTTCATTCTAGATATACATTTTTACATATTCAACTGCACATATCTGAGTATATGTATCCATATTTGAATGATCATACAGGTCAGACTATAAAGTTAATAAATATATGTTTTTCACTTATTTTTTGTATTAATAAATGTCATTATAAAAGCTATGCATCTAAAAAGAGTGCCTTTCAAAATTAGATACAAGAGATGATAGAATATGACCTTTTTGTACGACAATTATTCCTTCATTGCAATCTTCTATCTCCTGTCAGAAATACGATGTGCCATGTTTTTCACCCTACATACAAATGTGTCACTTTGTCACAAGATAGTTCGATCGAGTAGAAACAGTATCCAAAGGCAAGACAGATTCATCTCAAATGAAAGTAATTATTAATGAATATACAAGGGAACTTGAAAAAATTAGTAGAAAAATGGAATTAAAAGATAAAAATTAAAAATATAAACTTTATTTTTAAACATAATCTTCATCAAGTTCAAGACACTTTTGTAAGTGGTGAAACCAGCCCTAAAGAACTAAGTCCAACCCTAAAGAACTAAGAGTCCTGGGAATTGAACTATGTCAATGCAGTCTTTTTGCATTATTAACTAAAGAAAAAATGGGTGCCCTTTAAAGATTTTTTAAGATTAGAAAACAAAATGAAATTAGAAGCCAAATCAGGACTTTATGATGGATGCCTAATGATTTCTCAGAGAAACTGCACAAAATTGCCCATTTGATGAGAGAAATGAGCAGGAGCATTGTCGTGGCGGAGAACTCTTATGAAGCATGCCTTTTTCTGTTAAAGCTCTGGCTAACTTTCTCAAAACACTCTCATAATAAGCAGATGTCATCATTCTTTGATCCTCCAGAAATTCAACAAGCAAAATGCCTTGAGCATACCAAAAATCTGTTCCCATGACCTTTGCTGTTGACCAATCCACTTTTTCTTTGATTGGATCATTTCTACCTCTTGGTAGCCATTGTTTTGTTCATGGTTTGTGTTCAAGATTGTACTGAAAAAGCATTTGCTGTTGACCAATCCACTTTTTCTTTGATTGGATCACTTCTACCTCTTGGTAGCCATTGTTTTGTTCATGGTTTGTGTTCAAGATTGTACTGAAAAAGCCATGTTTCACCTTCTGCTACAGTTCTTCAAAGAAATGCTTCAGGATCTTGATCCCACTTGTTTAAAACGTCTATTGAAAGCTCTGCTCTTATCTGCAGCTTATCTAGGCATGACAGTTTTGGCGTCCATCAAGCAGGAAGTTTGCTCAACAGCAATTTTTCAGTCATATTTGTGTTAGTTGAACCAATTGAGATGTCTACGATGCCAGCTATTGTTTCTGCTGTTAATTGCATCAGTGATGTCACCATTTTTCTACCCAAGCTTCACCATAAATTTGATGTTTGTTCTTGCTTCAATTTTAGCAGAATTCATGTTGCTGTGATAGGAGCTCTTTTCAAACTGATGTCTTACCTTCTTAGTACCTCCAACTAGATCCTCTTTAGACATGGTTTTAACAAGATAGTACAAGTTTATTTTTTATTTTATTTTATTTTATTTTTTGTTTGTGACCAGTAAGGGTATCGCTACAAAATTCAGCAGCTAACCCTTGGCTTGGTGTCGTCCGCACCACGCTCAGCCAGTGAGCGCACCGGCCATCACTATACAGGATCCGAACCTGAGGCAGGAGTGCCACTGCGCTCCCAGCACCGCACTCTCCCGAGTGAGCCACTGGTCGGCCCAGTACAAGTTTATTTTGATGCAAAAAAAATTTGAAATTCATGCATAGATTTTTCTTCTCACACATTTTCCATGAACTTATCTGTGATGAGATATTCATGTCTCTCTTAGTCTAATTCAACTTTATATAAAAATTACTCTTTTGGGGAATATGTACTGGGAACTTTTTCACTGCACACTCCTTTAAAGAGCAGGCTTATTATTATCGCTACAAAATTCAGCAGCTATAGATTCAATAAATCCTACCAGAATTAGCAATATCTATACTTTAATAACAGTTTATTTAGATTCATAAGCAATGCTTGAAGTCCCCAATTGCAACGAATACTTCGTTTATTAGCTTTCTTTCTATGCAGAAATACTGCTGGGTCCCTAATGCAGAGATTGTTTCTAACTCAACATGGATCTCTAGAAATGGGCACTGAGGAAGGACTCCATACAGATTTATTGAATAAATGCATTTTTAAATAGAAGAATTTCTTACCTGCCTGAAAAGATTTAAATTAAGTATTAACCATGTTTGCTTTTTGGAGATAAATATTTAAGCCAATGATCATCCGATTCAGTCATTATACAAAATCAGCCTAACTAGCAAAGGCAGAGTTTTAAATCCAACACAGTTGAGTTGTCTGTTCTTACAAGACAGTTTTCAAAGGAATTAGAAGTGTTATGCTTATACCATCTGGAAGAGATGATTGTTCATTGAAACTTTTACAAAGATCAGATGTGCATCCATATCCCTGCTTTACTTTACCATCATAGAATCAGATATCTGTTGCTATAGTCAGTTTTTTAAAATTTATGTATTTTCTATTGTTTACTGTTACCTATCAAATAAAAAATGGATGGGTTATTGTAATTCAAAAGTAAAGGTCCAAAAATTATCTCTGCTTACTTTTCTCTTATAAAAAATTAGCATGATTCCATCATTTGATTTATATTTGTCCTTATCACATTCATGTTGGAATAATGAAAATTTTTAAATTATGGAAATTCACTGATATGTTTTTAATAATGAATAAACCATCTAAAACTACAGAAAAAATTCAAGTGTCAAAAGTAAATAGAAAATACAAAGAAAAAACTGTAACCAGGCATGAAAGCTTTCTTTTTATTTATTTTTCTCTGATGGACATCATGCTGATAGTAAATTAAACATTGTTCAGCTTTGTTCTCTCTCTGGACTAAAAATGTGCATTAACAGAGAGGAACAGAGAAGAAATTTCCCTTCCTATTTGTCATTCTGTCCTTCTGTGTCACTCTGTAAATTCTGTCCTATAAAGAATTTATCTATACTTTTAGACCTTGCCATTCATTTCTTTGAAAGTTAAATAATGCACAGAGGGAATCTACATTTTCAGGAAATACAGGGCCTATACACTAGGCAAAATGCATAACATTTTGCAGAGATGCATTTTAGAATTTTTTGTAATTACATTTTCTGATATATTCACTGAATNCCATCTGGAAGAGATGATTGTTCATTGAAACTTTTACAAAGATCAGATGTGCATCCATATCGCTGCTTTACTTTACCATCATAGAATCAGATATCTGTTGCTATAATCAGTTTTTTAAAATTTATGTCTTTTCGGGCCGGCCCGGTGGCGCACTGGATAGTGCGCCGCTTGGGAAGCGCGGCGGCGCTCCCGCCAAGGGTTCAGATCCCACATACAGACCGGTTCCCGCTCACTGGCTGAGCGAGGCACGGGAGCGACGCCGAGGGTTGCAGTCCCGTTGCCGGTCCCCGGTCCAGTGCGGGGGCAACACTGAGGGTTGCGATTCGTTGCCGGACACGGAAAAAGACAAAAGACAAAAAAAAAAAAAATTTATGTCTTTTCTATTGTTAACTGTTACCTATCAAATAAAAAATGGATGGGTTACTGTAATTCAAAAGTAAAGGTCCAAAAATTATCTCTGCTTACTTTTCTTTTATAAAAAATTAGCATGATTCCATCATTTGATTTATATTTGTCCTTATCACATTCATGTTGGAATAATGAAAATTTTTAAATTATGGAAATTCACTGATATGTTTTTAATAATGAATAAACCATCTAAAACTACAGAAAAAAATTCAAGTGTCAAAAGTAAATAGAAAATACAAAGAAAAAATTGTAACCAGGCATGAAAGCTTTCTTTTTATTTATTTTTCTCTGATGGACATCATGCTGATAGTAAATTAAACATTGTTCAGCTTTGTTCTAAAAATGTGCATTAACAGAGAGGAACAGAGAAGAAATTTCCCTTCCTATTTGTCATTCTGTCCTTCTGTGTCACTCTGTAAATTCTGTCCTATACAGAATTTATCTATACTTTTAGACCTTGCCATTCATTTATTTGAAAGTTAAATAATGCACAGAGGGAATCTACATTTTCAGAAAATACAGGGCCTATACACTAGGCAAAATGCATAATATTTTGCAGAGATGCATTTTAGAATTTTTTGTAATTACATTTTCTGATATATTCACTGAATGTGCTCGTTATATATTAGGTTTCTTATTTTAATCTTATCTCAACAGATTTATGGCTTTTAAAGTAGAAACTAGAAATTTAGCCAAACATTTTACCATGTGTTATTTAACTCTATTTGATACATTAAATCACATCATAGATATCAGAATAAATAGATATTCCAAGATAGATTGTTTAAGAAATCAATTTTAGTTTTTTTTTGTTTGTTTGTTTTTCCTTTTTGTCTTTTTTACTGACCAGTAACGGGATCGCAACCCTCGGTGTTGCGCCCACACCGTGCTCAGCCAGTGAGCGGGAACCGGTCTCCACATGGGATCCGAACCCTTGGCGGGAGCGCCGCCGCGCTCCCAAGCAGTGCAATTTTAGTTTTTAACACACACAAATGCATGCACACATACACAGATTTCATGTGTTGTATTTATTTTTTAAAATGGTTAAAGCTGTATGCTATTCTAATCCCCACTTGCATATAAACTCTTATTTAACCAAATTTTAGACTTT